>NC_142805.1:72540042-72740640 GCF_049724085.1 Artemia sp. Qi Xiang Cuo | reverse complement strand
GTCGTAAATAAAGGCATCTACAATATACATCGTTGTTACAGTTGCATTTTGAGTCTCCAAGGAAGGAAGACCAATCCTTTGGAATTATCTCTTCCCCTGCTCCCAATATCTTTTTTCTGGCGGCACAAACCAACGGATTATGAATAATATAATTATTCATAAGCCTTATTACGCAGTAAGGATATTTGAGAGAAACGAGAATTTCTCTGTCAAACCCAGACTGTTCGTAAAGGCTGTTGCAATTTTCTCTTTGTTTGAAAAGGCTTGGAAGGGGTGTTAGTTGCCTTCCAATCAATTTTGAATATTAAAAAGGGTAAAAGACATTCCAATTTCACATATAATTATCATTTTTTTAATTTTAAACACCAAAACATTAAATAAACAGGGCCCCATTCGCCACCTCCCCCCCCCTCAAAAAAATAAAAAATTAGTATTGATGATTTCAACCATATTATTTAATTACTTTCCTATCAATTAAAGTGACGAGATTTAGTGGGTGTTCTCTTTCTACAATTAGCCATGTCTTGATGCAACCTACTGCAAAATACTTGATAAAAGGTTTTTTTTTAAAGCTTTAAAACAATTAAAAAAACAAACTTAGACTTGTTTTAAATGATCAAAATTTGTAAGGGGATCAATTTGCAAAAACCCCAAAATCTCACAATTAAAGTTACCCAAGTAAAAAATAAAATCACCCAAAATATGAACCTGAAAAATTCAAGTAACCTACAGATCAAGCAAGACTCAATATTCCAATTTAACATAGTGAAACAAATGTATCTACTTGTACATTTTAATTATACTTTGTAACAAACATCATAAGAATCTTTCCCACAGAAAATCAAACAAATAAATCCTCCCTTGTGTCGCCAATAAAAGCAATAAATATCAGTTGGACCAGTCTGGCCGTTAATATAAACTCCCTACATGTACTCCTAGATTAAGCTCCCCACTCTAGAAATTCAGCCTCCACTCAGGAAGGCCACACGCGAACCGTCAGCTAAGGGCGTGACTATTTCCCCATTGAATTAATTAATTGTAATCTCCTTATTAGGAAACATCATAATATATAATTAAAATTATATTTTTAAAATAAACCCCCCATTAGAATATTTTTAAAAGAAACCCCCCCCCCCCATTAGAAATTGAACTAATAGCAAGCACACATAATCCTGCTTGTAAGTGGGTCTGCTGCCCCCTAAGGATTCTGCTGAATTTGAAGAGGTTTTTAAGTATTTTAAAAATTAACAAAACTACAAATAAAGGATAAATCGAGTATTAACAATAAAAAATGGAACGTTTAGGGGAAGTAGTGTATATTTGATTATTTTTTCAATTTACTGATCTGTGTGGTAGTTTGTCTATAAAATTCAAATGAAATTGCATTCAGTATAGCATATGTATAAGCCTTTTTTAAGTTAATTAAAAAAAACTTTTCAAAACAATAAGTTTTTAAAACAATTAAAGAACTCCATTAAACCCAAATTAACAAAAATAGAATCAAATAATCTACCAAGAAAAAGCCAGACTATATTTTGTACTTTACTGAACAAAATTAAAATGAATTTACTGAAAAAAAATCTGCATTGTCAGTTTAATATACATATGCTGATATTTATTCCTTAAAATCTTAATTGGTTTTGACTTCCTAAAGTTAGAAAAGTGAAAACATTTAAAAGAATTTTTTCAGTAAAGTACAAATTATATTCTGGCTTTTAGAAAGCTTGGAGTTTAGAAACCTAATCATATTAATTTATTCTCGTCTTGAGTTTGACTTATATATATTAATTTCTATTTGTTTTCTGTTTCATTTATTTATTGATACTGATTTGTGGTAGTTGTATTCTTGGTAGATTATTTGATTCTATTTTGTTCATTTTGGTTTAATGGAGTTCTTTACTTTTTGTTAAAAAATTTATTTTGTTGAAAAAGTTTTTTTTTTAATTTCTGTTTGTTTTATATTTACATATTCATTTTCACGGAGAAAGACTGAGCCTCTTCTAAAGTTAAACAACTGTCTCTTCCATAAAAAAAAATTTAAATACCCCCTGGGCATAGCTTACAACCCTTGCCCCTAATCTTTGGGGATTGTTTCAACCCCACAGGCCTTGTTATATGATATTAGAATAGCTATCTCAAAAATTCTATTAGATGCATTTCAAGATAATACACTGTGTGTGTGGGGGGGGGGGTAGCTCCCCACGGATCACTTTGACTCTTAAAAAGAACACTAGAGAGTCTCATTACTAAATCAAAGAGCCCCCTCCAAAGTTAATATGACCCACTTTCTATAAAAACCATCCCCAGGACATAACTTACAACCTTTGCCCTGGGTGCTCTGTCATCCTCAAATACATAATTTATAAAACTCTCCACTACATAGAACAAAATGGCTATCTCAAAACTTTGATTGGATGTGTTTTGGGAAATAGTGGGCTTCAATCAATCAATCAATCAATCATTTTATTAATACTAAACTGTATTACAAACTTAAAGAAAAATTAATTAGCCCAAGAAGCTTGGCTTGTTGTGGGCCTTACAACACAATAATAAAGTACTAAAACAACCATAAATGTTACTCTAAATCAAACAATATATATGAAATAAAGATTAAAGAGAATAAACAATACAATACAGTAAAAAAAAAAAAATAAAAAAAAATAATAATAATAATAATAACGATATATAAGGGAAAAACACAAAAGGAGAAACACTAGGAAAAGAGAAAAACAGGGAAAAAAAACGAAGGAGAGACAAATTACTAAACTGGAAATACATGACGAATAACTGCCTTTGCAGACAGAAATAACGGGACATCCGGTGAGATTGAATTCCATAATTGAATTGATTTATAAACAGGAGACCTCTGGGCTGCTGTGGATGAACGTTTGCGCAAAATAAATCTACGAGAAGAACTACGTAGAAAAGTAGAGTACCTACCTGAGCCTGTCCGTGAAAAAAATTGCTGTAGAGGCGGTGGAAGTGTACCTAGAAAAGCAGAATGTCCTAGATAAAGATTACTTTTACTCACAATGTGATCCAGTGGAGCGATTCCAGTATCATTATAAAGATCAGAGGAAGTGTAAAGCCGAGGGAGAAGAAAAGTAGCCTTCACTGCCCTATTTTGGGCTCTTTGAAGTGAGCAGAGAAGAGATTTATTAGTATTACCCCAGACAGAGCAGCAATAAGAAAGGTAAGGAAATATAAAAGCATAATAAAGAGAAAGCATAACATCTGGGGGAAGAAATGAGTTAACCCGGTGCAACATTGAAGACTGGCAGAAGATGAGGGAACGCGTGTGAGTTATATAAGGCTTGAAAGAGAGAAAACAGTCAAGATACACACCAAGAATTTTCACCATAGCAGCATGTGGTATAACATCATTCCCATAAGTCAGGATGATTGTCTCCCTTACATCTCTCATACGAAAAGGGGTCCTGAAGTGTACAATGGCACTTTTTTGGCTGTTGAGAGTCATACCATTTGACCAGCACCAATCTTTTACTTTATCAAGAAGACCTTGAGCTAGGGAAGTGGCAGATGGCAAGTCCACTGCAGCAATGAAAAAGTTACTGTCATCAGCAAAAAGAATAGAGTGCACAAGGGGATGAAGACCATCAACGAGATCATTAATGTAAATTAAAAACAAAAGTGGTCCAAGCACAGAGCCCTCTGGGACACTCTTCAATATAGGCAAAGTAGTGGAAGAATTACCATTAACTGAAACATACTGAGACCTTCCCGACAGTTAAGACCTTAACCATTCTAGTGGGACTCCATGTACTCCAAATGAAGATAGTTTAGACAAAAGAACAGAGTGGGCAACCATATCAAAGGCCTTTGAAAAGTCAAGAAATAGACCCAAAACACACAAGCCCTTGTCCAGATTAACACGCACAAACTCTGTTGCATCTGAGAGTGCATACGAGGTAGAGAAAGTGGGACGAAAACCATACTGATGGTTAGTTATGAGAGAATTTCCTGCAGTCGGGTTAGTACTAAAAACAAATGAAGAGAGTCTACAATACACTACTCTTTCAACAAACTTGGAGATGACAGAAAGAAAAGAAATGGGTCTATAATTTGAAATTAGAGATGAATCATCTTTTTTATGTAAAGTTAAAACATTTGCAACTTTAAATAAATGAGGGAAAACACCAGAAGAAAGAGAGAGGTTAGTTATGTGTGAGATGGGGTTAGAAACAAACTGACCAATTTTTTAAAGAACATTGTTGCTCAAACCAAAACCATCAACTGAACGGCTACTTGGAAGCCGGGAGATAATACTATAAATCTCAATATCACTGCATGGGGAAAGGAAAAATGACTTTTCTGCTATGGGAAAACTACTTACTCTATTCTTGGGTTGAATGGGAACTGAAGGAAGAGTGGTGAAATACAAATTGAAGGCGTTTGCTGAAGAATTTTTATCCACAATAGATCCATCAGCATTCCTTTAATGACATGGGGGGGACTGTTTGAGTTTTATGCGAGAAATAGCTTCATTAACTACATTCCAAACCTTTCGCAAGTTCCCCTTACACTCATCGATTCGAAGCGAAAAATAGAGCTTTTTGGCAGCACGTACTGAAGTTGTAAGTACATTTTTGTAATGTTTATACTTCAGAAGATCATCCTGTGTTTTACTTTTACATACAATCTTGAACAGAGACGCCTTCATATGTGTAGCATTAATCAGACCTATGGACATCCATGGGTATTTGGGTGTAGAATTCCTTGGTCTCTTCCTAAGAGGAAAATGCTTATCCAATAGAGCTCCCATACGACACACAAATAAACTTGTTGCACATTCAACATCATTAGCTTCAAGAACACTAGACCAATCATTACTCTGAAGACTGAGAATTAAATTAGAAATTTCTTTATCTGTAAAAGTTCTAAAAGAAGATTCACCTTGCTTATTCACTGCAATCTCAGTATTAGGTACAAAAAGTGATAGATAAATAGGGAAGTGATCAGACAGATCAGTGAAAACAAGACCAGAAGTAAACTTCAATTTTGGAGAATGAGAAATGAAAATATTATCAATCAAAGTGGCAGAATTTCTTGTAGGATCAACACGAGAAGGAAAAAAAATTGAAGGAAGTAGCCCAGAAGAAGAAAGCACATCAAACAGATGGTCACATTCATCACTTGATCCAACATTTAACATATTACAATTAAAATCTCCCAAAACACAAATACGTTTTTTTAGAGAAAGTCCCTGCACCAGAAAGCTGATCAAGCAAATCACAGAACAGATGTGTTGGAAAAGGAGGGGGCTTATAAAACAAACAAACAGTATCACATGCAAACTGGCTTTTCAGATCAATGACAAGAGAATAAACAGTCCTACTATTGGACACTACTGAAGTAAACAAGGATTCAAGGTCATACCGTCTATTGAATTTAATATAAGATTTTATAAATACACAAATAACCCCTGAGCCCTTTCTTACCATTCTAGGGACATCAATAGCAATATAACCATGCATATCATAAGCTGTTAAATTTTCACTATCAGATAACCGTGTTTCAGTTAAACCAATTGCATCAGAAGGGCAAGAATTATCAGACCACAAATATGATTTCAGACTATCCCACTTATCTCGTATCCCACGTACATTCAAACAAAATACATTAAAGCAACTATTTGAAGAGAGAGAAGGCATGATTTTATCACAAAATTCAATAGTAGCGTGATAATTGCAACTGGAATTAACCATAGATCCAAGAAGAGGGTCAAGTGTGTGGGCCTCTTGTTTGCCAGCACTACTTGGTTGCTCAAAGATAACTGATTTAAGAATAGAAGAATTCAAAAGAAAAGAAAAATTAGCCAGATTTACAACACATAACAAATGCACACAATATCTTCACAAATGAACAAAATATCAAACAAACAGGCTGAAATAGCAGAGGGTAAATTGAAACTAAAAAGGTGAAACTTGTAGGCAACAAAGAAAAGAAAGAGAAAAAAAAAATCCTGCAAGACAAAGAACAATAACAAGCTACTAAGCTCAAAAAGATTAAAAAATAACAAACAATTACAAGGATAAAGACAAAAACAAAGTAGAGAAAAAGGCAAAACAATAAAGAAGCAACCAGAGGAAAGAGTTATCAATTGTTTATGGATATCGTTTTAAAAAATAATGTAAAACAACATAAATGCAAGCATAAGTAAAACAATTAGAACGTAAAGAGTTAAAAAAAAAAAAAAAACCAACAGAGCTCAAAGGGAAAAATGGTTTATTTCAGTCCTAGGAGGGGCTTGGATGGGCTTTAGTTGACTGATGGAGAACATCAACTTGAGATGCATCTTTCACAGTGATCACTATACCATCAGAAAGCTTGGTAAGTATTTCTCCTCCCCTGGACCATGTAGACCTCTTCCCAAGCTTTGATTTAGCATAGTTAAGTAGCTGAAGTCTAGGCTTTGTCAGTGACTCAGAAATAAAGACACCACTACCTTGCAAACTTTTCTTTTCTCTAAGAATAAACTGCTGCATTCTTGGACTACAAAATTCCACAACAAGTGGCCGAGATTTCAAACCTGAGCCTTGTTTTCCAATCCTTCTAACAGAAACTATGTCATTCTTAGTCAAAGAAATACCAGGAAACCTAGTACTGCAAAATCCAAGAAATTTGCTTTCAGAAGCTTCTGGATAAGGGTCTTCTTTGAAACCAAATAGGATTAGCTGATTTGAAATTTTCATTTGGTCAAACTGATCGCTCAGACGATCCACATTGAGTTGAATTGGCTTCAGAGATTTTTGCAACTCTGACAAACCTGAGTCAAGCAAATGAAGAGATGATTCAAGCTTTGACATCCTCAAATCATATTGTTTTAGTGATTTTTCCACAAGCACATCAAAATCCATTTTAAGACTATTATATACCTCTTGTTTAATAATTTCCATGTTGTTAGCATCAAAAGCAGTAAGTAGATGACTAGAGGCAAGTTTTTTAACAGAGGCCTCAACCAAAGAACCAACCTCACTAGACAGTGCCTCACTGACAACTTATGCCATAGTAGATTTAAGGTTTTGGTCATTAAGTGAATCTGCAATTACCTTCTGCTTGTTCTTAAGGGTGTTAATGAGTGAGGTGAGCATAGTAATCTGCTCATTAATAGATTCAGCTCCACTGTATTGGATGGAGCAGTCTGATCTCATCTATCTGTGACTAGGTGGTCTATAGCTCTTTTTTGAGTTGTCACCCATGATGTAGGCTAAAGTGAACTCCAAACTAGGCTAATCAAGCTACGAGCCAACAGCAAAAGGCAAGGGATCTTCCGGCTGGCCTAAGGAATTATAAATTATAAAAGGTTCTAATAACTGTAAATCAGAGGTGTGGGCGCCAGGCATAAATATAAAAATACTTTACCTGGGGGGTCCCTATGTGCACCCCTGGGGTTGGGGCTGCTAGGCTTGCCTGCCTTTTCCACTGGACTGGTAGGCAGGCTAAACCAGTTCTTCAGATCAATTCAATTGTCTCAATGACTGGTCGTAAATAAAGGCATCTACAATATACATCGTTGTTACAGTTGCATTTTGAGTCTCCAAGGAAGGAAGACCAATCCTTTGGAATTATCTCTTCCCCTGCTCCCAATATCTTTTTTCTGGCGGCACAAACCAACGGATTATGAATCATATAATTATTCATAAGCCTAATTACGCAGTAAGGATATTTGAGAGAAACGAGAATTTCTCTGTCAAACCCAGACTGTTCGTAAAGGCTGTTGCAATTTTCTCTTTGTTTGAAAAGGCTTGGAAGGGGTGTTAGTTGCCTTCCAATCACTTTCGACTATTAAAAAGGGTACAAGCCATTCCAATTTCCAATCGAATGAGCCTTTTTTTAAGTTTCTACAACAACTCATAAATTATTATAAATTATGACAACATTATTCTTTACTTACTTGCCTCTCAGTTACTTGGACTATCTGTCTTGGCTTTTCTCTGTCTACAATTAGCCATGTCTTGATGCAACCTACTGCAAAATACTTGATAAAAGGTTTTTTTTTAAAGCTTTAAAACAATTAAAAAACAAACTTAGACTTGTTTTAAATGATCAAAATTGAACTAATAGCAAGCACACATAATCCTGCTTGTAAGTTGGTCTGCTGCCCCCTAAGGATTCTGCTGAATTTGAAGAGGTTTTTAAGTATTTTAAAAATTAACAAAACTACAAATAAAGGATAAATCGAGTATTAACAATAAAAAATGGAATGTTTAGGGGAAGTAGTGTACATTTGATTATTTTTTCAATTTACTGATCTGTGTGGTAGTTTGTCTATAAAATTCAAATGAAAATGTTAATTTTTGTGTTTTTAGCAGATCTGGGAGACAATATTACAATTTTAACTACTGATGACTAGATTCATCAGATATGTAAAAATTTACTTCAATATGCTTGTGGTTTACAGAATTTGAAAAATCAATTTAGAGGCTAGTAATGCTACTAATTTCTTAGATAGTAATTTAACTAACAATAATAATAGGATTAAGAAACAAAGCAACCTGCTATTGGATTGCGTTTTGGCTCAAAAGAACAGATATGGGATCCACATATTCATCCAACACTAAATTGAAATTTTGAAATTAGAGACCTGAAAGCAAAATAAAAGTGATCTGGTCAAAAACATTTACATTTCTTAATCAACTTTTTGCCTCTACTATCTTAGTCTCAGTTATTTTGCAACAGTGATATTATATATATATATATATATATATATATATATATATATATATATATATATATATATATATATATATATATATATATATATATATATATATATATATATATATATATATATATATATATATATATATATGCTCTAATTTTAGCTCTAATAGCGCTTCTTTTAGCTCTAATAGCAAGAAGAAATCCAAGTCTACAGAGCTGGATTTGCAAATCACTAGCTTAACCCAAAGAATTGGATATGTTGTGGAGGTAATGGGGAATAAAAATAAAAAAGAACTGTCAAACGATGGACAAGAAATTCCAGATGTATTTGCTGTGGCAATTTCAAAAGATTTAATGACTTTACCAAGTGATTTGCAGATAAGTGCAAAAGCAGAAATGTATGCTGTACTAGCAAAATATTCAGACTTAGCATCAAAAAGGATGAAGCAACAAGCATCTATCTTGAGAAATTTTGACTTTCATAATTATGCTAGGAAGTAAGTGGACTGCCATTTGCATACTTCCTAGGGTATATTTTATTTTTAAACTAGCTAACTAGATGACTACCTCATGTTGCATATATACATATGTATATATATATATATATATATATATATATATATATATATATATATATATATATATATATATATATATATATATATATATATATATATATATATATATATATATATATATTTATGTTTATATGCATTTATTATTATGTATATTTTTGTATGCCACTTAGTATGATTCTTTATTTTGTTTTAGTATGCCTGTGAGTAAATAAACAATTATACAAACAATATATTGTACTTTATTTATAATTTGAATATTAGTAGAACTAGACAATATGGTATGTAGCACAAGTTTATAATCAGATAGGAAAAGAAAATTGAGGATTTATTGTCTATTGATAATATCATTCTGCCAAGGCACACTCCCAACACCATTGAGGTAACTGCAGAATACATCTCGAAGTTGCCTCACCCTTGCAGTATAGTTATTTGCACTACTTCTTCTTATGTTAGTCCATGTATCAACTGGCCTTGAGAAATTTCTCCACTGGGCATTATTTTCATCACCATTATCAATTTCATCAGGACGTATGTATCGTGCATTAATTGATGTTATGCTATCCCTCACTCTCAAAAAATTATGCAAGATAACACAACACATAACAATTTGGTTTACTTTTTCAAGTGAGGCATTAATTGGTGTGTGGAAGATTTGCCACTTGGAGGCTAAAATGCCAAAACTGTTTTCAATTACTCTTCTGGCCCTTGCTAGTAGTTAAAAACTCTTTTGTCATTTGCTAAATATTTCCCTGGGTATAGCCTCATGATGTGCATCCTCAAAGGAAAAACTTCATCTCCAACAATAAAGTGAGGAAACATTACTCTTGATTGTGGGAGGAGAGCATTGGGTGGAAGAGGGAAGGTCCCATTATCCTAGTCTTGGGCAAATTTTGTTTCAGAAAATATACCTCCATCACTCCCACTACCAGGTGCACCAATGTCAACAAAGGTAAACTTGTAATCAGCATCACAAATTGCCATTAAGACAATACTAAAATAATTCTTATAATTACAAAATGTTGAGCCTGAATTGTTAGGAGCAATGATGCGGATGTGCTTACCATCCACAGCACCACAACAATTTGGAATATTCCAAATATGAAGAAATTTATCAGCAATTTCCTTCAATGTTTCTGTAGAGGGTGTGGGTAAATACTCACTTTGAAGAGTTTCAATAATTGCTGCCATGGTTTCCTGTGTTATTTTTACTATTGTACTGTGCCCAAGTCTGTGCTCATAGGTCAAAGACTTTTGGGAATTACCTGTTGCTAAGTAGCGCACAGTAACACAAAGTCTTTCAGCAGGAGTGATAGGTTTCCTCATTTTGGTTGTCTTTTTTTCTAATCTTGCTAACACTTTACTTAGAAGTAAATTCCATGTTTCTGGGGACATTCTTACATAGTTGGCAAATAGAATTATGTCATTTGAAAAAAGCAACTCTTTCATTAAATTGTGAACTGGGCCCTGTACTTTTCGCTTAGAAACTTTGAAGACATTCCTCACCCAAACTCTTCTTGTACTGTTTACAACTCTCCTTTTCTTCAAAAGTAATATCAGGAGCAACTACATATTCAAAAGTAATAAAATTTCTTCTTCCATCTTGATCTAAAAAGCAAAGAACAGGGAATGTTAAACATATGTGTATATGCAACTAGAAAACAATGGGAGGAATTCCATTGGTTATACAGTGAATTTAGTTTGAAGCCATGCATCTTAAGAATTTGATCAATTAGTGGTTCCAGCCAGATCTCTTGTGTACACTAGGTAACGTTTCTATTGGGAATCAGAATCAGAGGACAGCAAGCATTCCTAAATCTGTAATCCTTAGTCTCAGGATAGAGGTAACGAAACTCAATCAGATCCCATTACATTCAATTCATAGGAGAAGGGATTCAAACCCTTTGTCATGCTACCTCTAAATTAAAAGTCAGAAAACACCTTCAAGATATGAAAGCCTCCTTGAGATAAAGCAACCCATAAGTTTAAACATTACCCCCCCCCCCCCCCATTTCAGTTCGATAAGAAGCATGTTGGACTTTTTTTATGCTCCAAAGATAATTTTACACCTTCAAAAATTTATTCATAATACACTTAATGTCATTGCTTGCCCTCTCTGTAAAATGTAATGCAAATGACCTAGTAAAAATCCTTTGCTACCACCAATTCTAGCTGTTTTGACAAATTCAGCTAGTCAATATCACTCTCCAACCCCCACCCCCTCTATACACACTTTCAATATCCCAGAAAACCAATGTTTTGCCCCTTCATATACATTTTGTATTTTTTTTTGTTAAACTTATTGCAACAATTAAAAAAAACCACACAGGCTATTTAGCTACCATACAAATCTAAACTTTTTGAGATAGTAATCTTACACCTTATTTGGAAGCATGCAGCATGAATGCTGAAACTTGTGTCTCACTGTATCTTGAATTTCACTGAAAGTTTACGTGGGCTTCATTAGAGGTAAGTTCATTAGTTGATGCAAAAGTATTGTAAAACACAAAAACTTTATTTGGGGGCCAGAAATTTGAAATTAAATACCAGATTTTTAATCAGAAAAAAAAATGAATAATGATCAATCCATCAGAAATATAAAATGGTTTTTATATTTTGGCTTTGAGTGTGACAAATTTCTAGGCAACACAAAATTGTGTCATAATTTTGTCTGTAGCATATATCTTTTGTTTATTTCTATATAACACTTTGTTCACTATAAAAATAATACCAGTTTTGGCAAAATTCTAGTATAACTATTTTTACTATCTTGGAAAGGGGTTAGTTTATGAAAATGATGGTGTTGCCAAGCTTCCTCTGATTTCTTAAGCTCTTTTGTTTGCTTACTTGACAGGTCTATAAAACCTATTGAAATTTTGACAAAACAAAATTTTACCTTAATTTTCAGATACCAGTTTCTGTTTCTCTGGTCTTTATTCTGAAAATACAATTTAATCATTTCAGTAAAATTTTAAGCCATATTAATCATTTGTTTTTTAAAATTAGGAAATGTATTTGTAGAACTCTTAAACCTCATAAATTGGGACTTAGCAAAGATGTGAAGCTGAAAACAGTTTTGTTGTACTTCATTTAAGCAGAAAATCTGTTTTGTAAGGTTTCATGTTCATAACACTAAGATTTTTTAGGGTCATCAAATCTCACTGCCTTGTTGAGGGAGTAGAGGAGGTAGGTACTTCAAAGTGCCTTCCTGGGACACAGGGCTACTTTAGTCTGTGGACCTGTCCCTGAAAATTTCATTTCCCTGACCTAACTCCTTTCAAAGATACCAAAGTGTAGCTAAGCTAGAATTTTACCGCAGTTTCCTAAATGTAAATCATTAAATATTGCATAAGCCTAGATAAATAGGATTTAGGTTAAATCTGATACAGACCTAGGCCAGCTTATAAATTCACATGCTTGTAAGGAACTGATTTTGGTACAGACTCTTTTTATTGTTCAGATGAGCACAAATTGGCCTAGGTGTTTATGAATTTTGATGAACTAGCCTAATAACTGATCAGCCTACTGGAAGTGTTTATCACACAGTCCAGCAAAAATTTGGGGGCCTAGGCTGCTTTTTATCTGAGCCTTCTTTAGTAAATTTTAAAGTGAAAACAACGTCTAACTTAAGACTAGCTTATTAAATTGAAAAAGTTATCAAAAATAATGTCAGATATACTCAAGAATGAACGTGTGAATAATTCAAATTAATTGCTTCAAAAGATTTTCATAAGGTCAGGAAGGTAAAATTCATGTGTGAGCGGGACGAAATTTACGGTATGTAACTTTGCGGAATACTCTATTAACTTTATTGACGCCGTGGGAGCCCCGCATTAGAAGGCTCTATCCAGAATAGGCAAGCATTTAAACATAACACCATAACGCACTTCCGATTCGACTGCGCAAAAGATCCTTAACTCCCTTTATAGCGCGTCCAGAATTTCTGGAAAAATGGGACGGAAAACTACTTCCTCCCCATTTTTCCTTTTTTAAGTCGGAAGAGGATTTTCTAGGGCCGAAACCCTAGAAATTCCTTAAGAAAATCCTGAAGACTTGTAAAAATCCCCAAATCCCTAAATGAAAAAGTTCACCCCTAAAAGACCTCAAAAATCCCCATTTTAGGGAGGAAATCCCTAGAGTGGAAACACTGGTTAAGTTGCCAATATCAAAGAGCCCCGGCCTTCTCCTTCCTCTATTTAACAGCAGGGGGCTTTTCAGTAATACTATTTAGCCCTTTACCTTTTGCTTCACTCTGTGGGCTACAGAGCTACTGGCTTGATTGCCTCATATTTATTGGATATTTTCATATATCTTTCAGTAGATCTTTAGACTCTAGGAGTTCAATTAGGAGATGATACATGTTGATTTCTATGCTCTCTGTGCAGGTATAGTTGGCTAGGCTCTTGGCTGGTAGCGAGATTTTGTGGTGTTTGTAGCATATTAACAGTTTACAAAGCAAGGTATGTTGTGCAGACGTCAGCATATTACATAAAAAAGCAATGGGTGTTAAATCTTTATTCCACTTTGAGAAATCATTGTTTATTATGGGGATTGACCAATTCCATGAAGGGGATTGGGGGAAAGTAGGTGCAATAGACTTCGCCGGTACGGGGAACTTCTTCTGAATAGTGGCATACTCATCTGCAATGCCTCTATACATAGCTGGATTTCTTAACCAATTATGTAGGGTGTGTGAGCTATTTGATTCAATTTTTGTAAGATGTTTTGTCAAGAGAAAGCTACGTCTCTCCCTTATTGTTGTTAATCCACTCTCCATAAGCAGAAACTTGGTGCTGGTGGTGTTCTATGCTTACCTTTGTTATGATATGCTTGTGCCGCCTGTAATGCTTTCATTGTATCGCTTGCTGTGTGCTTATGCTTGTTGTTTTGTGTTGCAGCCACTTAATGCCACTTTATGAGAAAGGTGATAAGCATTGTGCCAGAGGCAGAATATTTACTCATCCATCAGGACAGAATAAAATATGGGCTAGCAGATGCGTAAGAATTAAAGGAATGTCTCATTCAAAAACTTGGTTTGCCAACTAACGCTACCTATCTTTAATGTGAAAAAAGGATCATGTGTGCTGGATATTTTCCTAAAGGAATCACAACAGGAAGACCTCCAAAATTCGTGTGAAGCCCTAATCGTGAGCACAAAAAGAGAAATATTTATCGATATGAGAAATGATTTGTGGCTATTTACCGTACCTAAAACGATAGTAGGGAATATTTCCTGTTATAATAATACCGAAAAAAATTTATTCAAGCTACCGAACTGAGCTACTATTACAGGATGTTTGAACCATAACTATTAAGCAAGGTTGTCCACTTGTGACCAAAGAGACAACCGTGCAAACACCGCTAATTACAACAAGTACAAACATCATCAGCCCAAGGATAATGATTTTTCAAGGAAAAATCTGTAGTTCACAATCCCAAACATAAATAATGAAGAAATAAAAGCCTTTGTCTGAACAAAATTAGAAATAAAAAGGCACAGTGCCACTGGCAAAAATAAAGGAGGCACTACTCCCAAATACCACTCTTCACCAATGAGGACCAAAGACTAGAATATGTTGAGTCATTATGGGTTATTTTCACCAAATTCCTGTAACAACATTAAAATAAGAACATTTCTGTTATTTCTCGCTTCGCTAACAATAAGAGCACTGCTAACATTGAACTATGTAAAGCTCTTAAAACTACGTAACAAGAGACCCAAACATAAGACAATTGATGCACAAGAGATGTCAATTAAACCCCACTGCTCCCGAAGACATCAAAGCCACATGAACTGCGAGGATATTGTAGAACAAGAGAGTTAAGAGGCCCTCTCTTGTATATATCTTATTCAGTCACAATAGTAAACAAATATTGCTGATTTACAGCTGGGCGTAACACATTGAAACTATGACGCATATATTGTGTTCCTTCTTTTGAGTTTAGCACAGTCTTACATCATCAATAAGAAATACACAAAATTACATGTAAAGCCAGGCCTCTAAAATTATCCTAATAATTGGGTATGTTTTAAAAGTGTAGTCCAGTATCTTTCTACCACAGCGATGTCTGGTGGTGTGGAATGCTATTAAAATATTACTTATTATATGTTATTATTTACAATATTACTGAAGTAGATTTATCCTTTTTGTGTGATAATTAAACTGTTACAGAATACGATTCTGTCTCGAAATTTGTATTGCAGGAACTGGCATATCATGCAGCTACCGACAACTCACTGGTCTTAAACTTTTGAGGTGTTAATTAAAAGATCCTCAAAAAATACTTACCCCCTAATAGAAACTCTAATTGGTGAAAACCTACGGCACACATATGATGAACAAGGCTTCACAATTATATGGCCACTAACATTCCTATCAATACTTAAAGATCAGGGATACAATCTTGCTAAAAAAAAAACAATTTACTCCGCACCCTTTCTGAAAATTACATTCATAAAAACCGAGTCGAATCATCATCTCGTCTAGTAACCTATTATCTCTATGAACAAGATTACCAAGAATTAAGAAAAGTAATCCTTGATCTCTATAAAAATGACGAAAACATTGGTTCAAAAATGCAGCCAGGTGTAGACCTTGTAGCTTTTGAAGAAAGAATTAAAAGTTCAAATTCTTTATATTATCACATGCAAATAAACTTCATAGTAACATGCATTAACCTAAGTAATCTCACACTGAAACCACTATGCAGAAAAAATATACGCCAATATATGAGAAAATTGGATATTACGAACTCCTTGAAAAGTCTCAATATCCCAACCAAATTAAAAAAGTATCTAATATACAAGCATGATAATCCTGAGAAGAACAACCAAATATTTGAATTAAAATTCATGACCCCAAATATATTAAAATTAGAAAATGACATGAAGTCACCCTTAAAGAGTCCTATATTCTAGCTACAATAAATTCAATTCCAACAAGTCAAAATAACTAACAAAAATCCCGTAAAGTAAAATAATTTAACAAAATGGAACTCGCAATTTTTTTCTTAAAAACAGTATCAGAATGGCCTCACCATACGCATTAACAGCCGACGGGTATCTAAATCCTGATTGGCTAATCAGAAAAACAAAATGGCTTCCGGAATATTAACTAACATCATCGCAAAATTAATAAGTTAAAAGAACATTCTAAGTTGTAAATATTTTATTTTAACAAGACCTGAACAATTAACAATGAAAAGGCAAAAACCCTTTTCATGAGAAAAAAAAATGATCAGAAATAATTTACAAAAGAAACTCTTTTTAACCTATTTTTAGTTATTCTTTATAAATTTCAATAAAATATATCTTGGACATTAGGCTATGCACTTCTAATCAGTAAACATTAAAACTGTAAGAAAATCGTCAAAATTCTTATCAAAGAACCAAACATAAAGTTACCCAAAAATCACATGTACAATAATCCAACTGTGTAAACATAGCCTAGCCTATATAATGGCTGAATTTTAGATACGACCATGTGCAAAGAATATAGTATACCCCAATCCAAAATGGAAAATACTTAAAATAAATAAAATAAGAAAACAGGCCAGTTAAGATAATCAAAAACAAAAACCCTTAATTAAATTGTCATTCTGAAATATATAAGAAAAGTAAAGTAACTTAAAAAGAATCCTAATATAAGAAATAAAAAAAAACTTACTGTTCTTCTATAATACAATATAAGGGCATTATACTGTTATATCAATCAGTGTGTGCGCCTCAAGAATCATTCTTAAAATGGCGACCGTTTGAAACAAAGAAAGTCCGTTTCAAAATTCAAGGCCAATAAAAACAAAGGAAATTTTATCTTTTCATAATACATACAGGATACAATTTTGAACAAAGCTAAATAAATAAAAGTTTAATTAAGAACATATAAACCTTAATAATCTATAAACAAAAAAGAATATCAATCTTATTTAAGTACAAATAAAGGAATTAAATATGAACGATCCTTTAGAAACTGCAAATTTTCAAAACTTTGCCGCATGACTTTAAACATTTGCAGTATAATAGTTAATATGGTTTGTACACATATAATTCAACAATTTAACTATACCTAATAACATCCTATGGCTACCAAAGATTTATTGAACTTAACAAATCAACACTATAATTTCTTTAAATCTAGGATAAGTGTGTCTAACTCACAAGGTAGGCTTATATCTAGTACTCAAGAAAAATGAAATATGCCAACAATCTAGTTAATGACTCGTAACCTAACAAAAATCTTAAAAAACAGCAACAGCCAACCATTTTATTCCTATAAAAATGTGGGACCCTCTTACCCAAAAGTGGGCTTATATAAGATTTAATCCAAATTAGAAATTATATTCAATATCAAGATAAAATCACTTAACACCATGTAATAAAATATTAACCACAAAATTATAACTAAGAAACTATATTAACAATATAAACTATAATAGCTATATTAACAATTCCTTTAAGTCATATATATATATATATATATATATATATATATATATATATATATATATATATATATATATATATATATATATATATATATATATATATATATATATATATATATATATATATATATATATATATATATATATATATATATATATATATATATATATATATATATATATATATATATATATATATATATATATACATATATATATATATATATATATATATATATATATATATATATACAAAAAATATAATATATATATATATAGTGATATTTTCAAAAAAACTAGTATAGACACTAAATAAACTTTAGCTAGAGGATAAACATCCCATTTACAACTACACACTAAGAATACGTAAGGACAACAAACAGTAGTGTTGGGCGATATTCGATATATCGGACAAAATATCGATATCTAATATCGAAACGTAAAAATCGATATCGAAAACGATATTTCGGAATTTTCCAGTATTTTCAGCTTTTCTCGCCATCTACTCGTGAACGACCAACAGAAAAGATCCCACAGAGAAAAAAGTTTTCCAAATCTTCCAGAAGAAGAAGAATAACCTATGAAATCCAATGACTCATAAGACGGAGCTAATGAATGCTCCAGAAACGTTGAAATAAACAACAATGACATTGTCATTCCTTATCATTCCACAGTTTGTATGTTTTTTAAAGGAATGATTGTAACTTTTGTTAACTAACAGAGGAATGTGCGATTTTATGTAGTTTTATTTAGAATTTACCGCAATTTTCAAAAAATTATAACATGTCTGTGTTGGTAAGTACATTTTTATGCTGGAAGTGCAATATCCTCCAAAAATGTGTAATTAGTCTCATTTAACAAGTTTTCTTGTCATATTTATAAGTTGAATTTCATTAAGGGTCTCCTAGAAGGGTCGTGATTCTACCTGGTTGATAACAAATTAGGCTATATGAAAACTTTGTGTGGAGTTATAGCCAAGTAAAGTGTTGCTGGAACAAAGGCAGTCACGCACCCTGTTTGAATGAGTCACCCTTAGGTTTATGTGAAATTCCCAGTAAGATTCTGGAAAACTTTTATAAAATTAATAAAAACTTAACCTAGACTAGGCTATAGTGGAGGGGTTAGGCTATATTGGCTAAATCCTCCCAGTGCTTGGCTAATGCATAATCTTTGACAAGTAGGCTATTCTGATCAAAATACACTCTTCCTAAAAATTTAAAACATGCCCCCAATCTTGGGCACAATGTATAAGTTTAGGCTGTTGGTATATGTGGTAAATTTGCAGGTGGCACAATAATTTAGCTAAGATGAAAGCAAATACATCATTTGATACCTTTTTTATGCTCTTTCATAATCCAATAATTGCTTCTGTTGCAAATTGCATCTTTAGCCCTTAAAGGGGCCCTGAAGGTATTTTATATGAATTATGAAAGAGCATAAGAAGTATCAAATAATGTTTTCATTTTCATTCTAGTAGATTATAAGGTCCACTGCAAAGTTACCATGAAATTTACCCAACCCCCACCATCCTAATGTGCAAATATATTCCCTGAATTGTTGAAAGCAAATTTCCGAATTGCAAAAATCAGTGCTACTTTTGTTGACGGCATTTGAAAACTTGAAACATTAGGAAAACAGTTTATATTTGTGTTGCCCAATAAATGAGGTTTGATTGTTATTTTTTGGAATATATTACTCTTGAATAACTTATTTATAAATTAGTGATATGTTTTTAACAACTTTTCAGTAACTTAACTACTGTTGATAACTTCTTTGTGTGGTTAAAAAAATTAAATACCTTTGGGGCCCCTTTAAGGGCTCAAGATGCAACTTGCAACAGAAGCAATTACTGAATTCTGAGAGATGTCATCCCCCTGATTGAAGGGCAATCCAGCTTACCTAGCACTCTGCAACGTCGCTTGGCTCCTGGATTGTACATTATGACAACGCAAGAAATACTGTGATTGGCAAAAAGCTACCAAAAAAAGTGAAAATGCTGACCCTCATGCCGACCATACCTGTCAAGCAGAACTCTCGTAGAAAGATTAGCCTCAAGCTCCGACAATTATTTTTTACTGTTTATATGTTTTTATGGCTTTAATGCTTTCACACTAGTTGATGATTTTTTTCTTTGTAATTAAATAGTTTCACAGCCTCTCCAGGTTGTGTTCGGTTGATTTTATGATTCTTTAGGCAGATGTGTTTCCGACAACTCGTCTAGCCTAGACTCTACCGCCTAGACTCTAGGCGGTAACTGTCTTGACTTTGAAATCTCATTAATATCAGAATATGGTCTTGCTACATGGCTATTGGACTGGTAGATAACATTTCTGTAAAACAGATTGGCAAAATATGATATTTTGCCAAATAATTGATATTTAGAAATTTAGCTGATAATATAGTGCAATTTTTCATCATTTTCTTTTGCTTATTGATCTAGAGTACATAGCAAAATCCAACCCTATATGCCAAATCGAATCCCCACATTTGGTCCATTATTTGCTGGTTGGTACTACCACTTTATTTAACAAAATCAGTTCAATTGGATTCTATTCTCCTCTGAATGTTTAATATATTGCAGGTCCAGGTCTCTACCAGTTTTTGAAAAATGCCAAGTCCTTTGTGAGAATATTTTACAAAAATATCGGCTAAGTCTGCACTATGCAAAATATGCAAAAAAAGTGTTGCTACCTCTGGAAATACCACCAACCTTAATGCTCATCTCAAGACAAACCACAAAAAACAATACCAAAGCATACAAGGAAGTACATCGGCCGGGGGTGCCAGTGTTAACCCTAATTCTGATTCGTGTTCATCTGATGATGAACATGATTCAAGTAAAATTATCCCATCACATAGCCAAAACTCAACCAGACTTTTGAGTCAAGCTAGTCACCCTACCCAAGTTACCCGTGATAGAAGTGACCAGACTGACTCAGGAGCACCAAGTGCAAAGCAGCCGAGAATTGACTCATTGTTACAGACTAAGTACAATGCAAAGCACCCTAAAACTGTAAAAATGAACAAACTGGTTGTGAAATTCATTTCAAAAGATATGCAACCCCTCTTTGTTGTTTCAAATCCTGGGTTTATTGATCTGGTGCAGGGCCTTGACCCCAATTATACTTTGCCATCCCGAGCTAAAGTGAAAAGAGATCTTCTCCCTGAAATTTATGCTGTAGAGAAATTGAAACTGCAGGAGGCGCTAAAAAAAAGTAGGACATGTTTCCTTACCATAGATATATGGACCTCCCGAGCGACTGAGGGTTTCATGGCTGTCACTGTACATTACATTGATGAGAAAGGCTGCCTCTGCAGCAACGTGCTTACTACTGCGAAAATTGAAGAAAGGCATGCTGCTGATGCTATCACAGCTCATCTTCTGAAAATTGCCACTGAGTGGGAGATTAAGGAAAAGGTTGTATTTGTAATTACCGATAATGGAGCAAATGTGGTACGGGCAGTAAAGGATGCTGCATCTGTTGTAGGTAAAGGCTGGAGACATGTTTCATGCTTCGCAAATACTCTGAATTTGATTGTGATGGGTGCTATTGATGATACTGCTGACTTGTCACCTCTTGTCCAAAAAGCTAGGAACATAGTCAGCTTTTTCAGACGTAGTGTTGTAGCTGCCGACAAGTTGCGCCAGGTTCAGATCACTATTGACAATGTTTGCACCAAAAAACTGATACCTGATGTGACCACCAGATGGAATTCGCTCCTCATAATGTTGCGTAGTCTACAAGACCTGAAAGAACCAGTAATAAGTTTGCTGGCGCTTCTCGGTAAAGTAGATCTCCTACTCACTGAAAGTGAGTGGGATGTTATTTTAAACATGATCGCGGTCCTTACACCTTTTGACGAGGTCACAATCGAGCTCTCTTCTGAAAGCTATCCCACCATCTCAAAAGTCCTGCCTTTATCCAAGATTTTGAGACACCACCTTGTCCAGGTAGATTGTGGTGGGTTTTCAAATGTCGCCGAGGACCTCCGCAAGGCTTTGATGGAGAAAATGCAAGCTAGGTTTATAAGCTTCGGTCAGGTCACACCCTTGACGATTGCCCCATACCTTGATCCGCGTTTCAAGAAAATGTATATTTTCCCTGACAATCTTGTCTCGGTTGAGGGCAAAATAGCAAGAGAGATGGATTTGGCCTTGCTGTCTGCTGAATCCGTAGCAAAAGGTACAAGTACCGTCAAAAACCCCGCGACACAGCATCGACAGGCTCATGACAGTTTGTGGGGCTCACATGTGGTTTGACAGCAGCCGAGTCAATCATGGCTCTGCAGCTTTTTAACAGGGAATCTGTAGTTCAATTAAAAACGGATCCACTCAAGTGGTCTAATTCTCGCAACATGGGCTCTCAGAAATATCTGTACGAGGTTGCCATGAAATTTATGTCACAACAAAAGAAGTAATAACCATTCCCCCAGAACCTATAGAATCAACAAGAGAGGTAATAACCATTACCCCAGGACCTATAGAATTGGATACATCAGTTTCTGAAACCACAGCCAATTCCCTCCCCACAAGGATATATCGAAACGAGAATTACAAAACAATCAGACAGCTACCCCAAACCACCAGGAGGGTGTAGAAATCGTCAACGATTAATAATTTTGGACTAAAACTAAGAATACCAATCGTTCAGTCATTACAGTGAACCAGAATTTGAGGTCCTTTTCAGGAAAAGCAAATATCGAAGGTCCATCAGTTTAATGCCAATCATCGGTGAAATTGCCTCACGACTCTTTGGATTATCAACCGACGAAGACTTAAATATATTAAGAGAAAATGTAATAAAATTAAACACAGCAATGAATTCCACGCTACACGTTCATAAATACAAGCAAGCATAGCCAACTACCAAAAAGATAGAATAGAAGCAATGTCCAAGAAAATTTAAAGGACAGTCAATACAATGAATTATTTGGGAAACGAAGTAGACCGTGTATTATCAGATTCTTGCTTGACGTTAATCTTAATAAACATCATAAATATGTCGTAACTAAATTTAGATACTGATGTGAGTAAATTTGAATTTGCCCTATTTGCGTTAACAGGTGGAACATTATCATACGACTTAGTTGACCCAACTAGCTTAAGAAATATCCTAGATGAGATTAAAACTCACTTAACATTTGGTCTTCACTTACCAGTGGAACCAGAAGTTGCCAACTTATTCCTTTATAACACGAAACTAAAGGTACATATTATAGATATAAACGAACAACTTTTTGCAGTAGTAACAAAACCCCTAATCAATCAGCAATCAATATATGATCTATATAAGATTTCTACCTTTCCTGTCAATATTAAGGAAACCAATTCCCTTGTAAGCATTGTGCAAGAGGCAGAATATCTACTAATTGACCAGGACAGAAGGAGATATGCATTTGCAAATGCACAAGAATTAAAAGAATGTGTCCCATTCAAAAACCTGGTCTGCCAACTAACACTACCTATGTACAATGTAAAAGTAGGATCATGTATATTGGATATTTTTCTGAAAGAATCCCAACAGGAGGACATCCTAAATTCATGTGAAGCCCTAATTGGAAATATAAAACGAGAGATATTTATCAATCTCAGCAATGACCTATGGTTATTTACTGTGCCTAAAATGACAGTTGGAACCATTTCCTGTTACAATAATACAGTGAAAATTGACCCTAGCTACCGAACTGAACTATTATTACAGGATGTGGGAACCATAACAATAAAACAACGTTACTGTCTTGTGACTAAGGAAACCACTGTGCAGACACCACTAATTAAAACAAGCACAAACATAATAAGTCCAAAAATAGTAAATTTTCAAGGGAATAAATCTGTCATTCACAATCCCAAATATAAATAATGAGGAAATAAAAAATTCTATCTGGACAAAAATCGATAACATAAAAGGCACAGTACCACTGACGAAAAGAGACATTGGATTCCCAGATACCACTCTTTGCTAATGAAGAGCAAAGACTAGAATATGTTGAGAACCAGTATGGACTATTCTCACCAAACTCATGGAACAACATTATTATAACAATATCTTTAGTATTTCTTGTTTCGCTGACAATAAGAGCCTTACTAACTTTGAACTATGGTAAGCTCTTAAAAATACGCAACAAAAGACCCAAACATTAAGAAATGGATGCACATGAAATGCATCAATTAAATCCATCAGCTCCTGACGAATAATTAAGCCTTACAAACTAGGGGGATATTATATAATACAAGAGAGATAAAAGATCCTCTCCTGTAGTAGCCAATATCCAAAACCTATTGTAATTAAATATTGTTAATGTACTGTTTAAATAACATAATTCAACAATAAAGAAGGCACCAAAAGTTATGCTAATGAGGACCTCTATTCAGTTGTGGAGCCAGGGGGGGGCGATTGCCCGCCCCCCTTGCTTGGGCAAAAAGATCTATCATTGGATTTTCTGTGACTTGATTGCGATACCAACGCTTGGATCAACGCATTTTTGAAAAGCATCGGACGACACTTGGTCTGTCTGCCTTAAGTCTTTAGGGAATTGTTTAGAGTGTTTGGTGTCACCCGAAATTACAAGGCGTTTTGAAGCTTGTCATCTCGATAATCGTTGAAGCTTCAAAAAGTGTGCGCGTCAAAACCTGTTTCTTATTCAATAACTAAGCAAAAATCTTGAAATGACTCCGATAACACATACGCCTTAGGGTTAGTCGCGATTCTAGAAGGGTTTGAAAAATATACGATTTTTGGATAATATTAATTAGTTATGATGTCGAAGCGAAAGCAGATAGCTCTCTACAACTTTTTTTGTTCGGAACCTAAAGCTAGGCGCGTGGATGCCGTAATTGAAGATAGAAATAATGAGTTACCGTGTTAGTAGTGATTCCAATACTTTGACTAATAGTGAGATAGTGTATGATTCGTTAGCATCAATCGAAGAGTGTAGCCCCAAGCCTAACACAAACATCAAAAATATAAGCACTTTCTACGAAAATGATATCGGAAGCTATATCGATAGACCTGAAAAACTGGATGATCGTACGCGATATCAATTGCTTCAGAACCCGTGGATTCCGACGTCTAACTACGGCTTCCCCTATTCAGTTCACAAGAAGCGGGGCAGGGACGAAAGGAGATTTTTTAAACGTACTCGCTTGGAAGAATTTCATTGGCTAGTATTTTCAAATAAGATGAGGGGTTTATTCTGTAAATATTGTGTTTTGTTTAACGTTCGAGGGGTTGGAGGCTCCAATTAATTGCAAAAGTTGGTAAAGAAGCCCCTCGTGACTTGCTAAGCTAACTGGAAAAGACGGTGACTTGGTGTCTCATGAAAATAATCAGTATCACCGCGATTCAGTTGACGCAGGCAAATATTTCCTTCTAAAATATGACAACCCGGAAACCAACATTTTAAACCTTGTAAACGAACAACGTTGGGCTTAATCAATGTAACATCCTTTGTCATAATTCTACAGCTACCAAAAACACCCAAGAAGATACATTTGTTGATATTTCCCAGTCATGCTGATCATCACCACAAATGGCACCTAAGTAACCCAGTCATCATAAAGTAACTCTGTTGTTCCCCATCTTATAGAGAACTTGGAAGACAAGAATAACTCAACAAAGAGGCATATCCTTCCCAGCAGAAGATTATAAACTCAAAATATTCCTCAAACTAGAAGAAACATATACCAAATTAAAAGAAGTCAAACGTATGCAGACCAAATCCATGTATCCAAGATAATCAACTGAAGACATAACCCAGCAAAACAATCAAATGAGAAGCTTAGTCATACAAGTCATGAAGCAGCAGAAAATTGATTTGCAGCAGGAAATCTATAAGAACAACTTCATCGAGTTAAGTTATATACAAAGTTAAGTTATCCGAACTACATTGGGAATCAGAATCTAAGAGTAACAAGGTATTCCTAAACCCGTAGTCCTTAGTCTCAAGATAGAGGAAACAAAACTCAATCAGATCCCATTTCATGCAGTTCATAGGAGGAGGGATTCAAACCCTTCGTTTTGCTACCTCTAAATGAAAAATAAGAAACACCCTTAAGATGTAAAAACCCCCTTAAGAAAAAATTAACTAATAAATTAAATAAACCTCCCCGTTTCATTTGGCCCGGCCTGTAATTAGAGAAATTCACGAGAGGGACTGACAACTGACAATATAACACAAATCTTTCTTATTTATTTTCAGGTAAGTGTTTGCTTTAGTAATGTGTACCTTACAAATTTTCTTTAGAAACAAAAAATTACCCAAACAAAAAACGAAAAAAAAGTGGGAACAACATATTTTTAGTAAAATGGCACAGGAACTAAAAGAACTACTAAAAGCTCAACAATTAATTGCAACTTCAGTAGAAATTGTAAAATCCCTCCCAGAACATGAAGGAGACACAGACATGGACCGATTCAATATTCATTTGGCCCAATTTGTAGCAATGACAAAAGTTGATTTAAAAGTATTAAAAAATATGCTACTCCTAAGATTAAAAGGCCAAGCGCTTGTTTTTCAATTTATTGACATTTGCTCGTTTTTCAATTTATTTAATAACGTAGGTTAAACTAGTTTTTGAACCGTTACTTAAATTTGCGATAAAAGTATATGTTTGTTGTTAATTAGAGCAGTCTGTATTGAACTAAAGATTCATTAATTAAGGAATATCAGTGAGTAACTCAAACGCTGTAAAACTTTTTTGTTTAATACCATCATGAAATTCATGTTTGATTTAGAGTTCCACTAGTTTGTTAAATATGGGGCATTTTCTTAAGAAAACACATGGCTACATTAAGCCCTGATTTGAAAAACAACACGTACTGTGCTTTGGTTTTGTGTTTCAATTATAGCCTCATATTTGTTCATATTTGTAAGTAACGACAAAAAAAATTGCTGAAAATCGAACACCCATTTATATGGATTTCCATATTACCAAGTTAGCTTTGTATACAACAGTCTCTAAACCTCATAATACAAACTATGGTAGCAAATAAGTCTTTCAGTTTAATTTTTATGCAATAAACATTTGAAAACAAATTTATCAACTAAAACTTAAGATTTAATTCTATGAGGAGACATTTAATGTTGTTCTGAGGTTCTGATCGTCTTTAATAATAGAACGAAGCACACATTTTCTAATTTAAAAATTTGAGGAGCAAATACCTAAGACAAATGAGCAAAAATGCAATTTAAAAGGGATTATGTAAGGTTCTTCGGAGGTTCTGGGTGTCTTTGACAATTTAACGGTGAATATCTCTTAGTAAATGAGAAATCTGAAACATAATTGAAAATAAAGATTTGAGATTGTATTTAAGAAGGGGGCATTTAAGGTTCTTAAAAATAGATTTTGGTAATTGACTAATTCAGAAGCAAAACTTTAAAGTGAAAAGAGCTATACTTTAATTTACATAGGGAATATGTAAGGTTCTTCGGAGGTTCTGGGTGTCTTTGACAATTTAACAGTGAACATCTCTTAGTAAACGTTAGTAAACTTTAACGGTGAACATATCTTAGTCAATGACAAACAACAAAAGTACGAAGAACGAAACGGAAATCTTTTTGTAAGACAGTGGAGATAATTTGAATGAATATTTTGGCCCTATTTCCAAGGGCCGTCCTCAGCAAAACAAAATATATAAAAGAAAAAAGACTCACAGCAACATGCGACCAACAAAACCAAAACAGTGAAAATTTTTTCAAAACAGTCCTAGCATCATTACTTCAGCGAAGTTCAACCAGGACTGATAAAAAGTAAGGTAAAACAAGACAATTCAATGAAATGAAAGAAAATAAATTAAAATCACGTTCTTATTGCTCATCCAGCCTTTTTGGCAGATAGCCTCAAAGGTCTTTTTGTAACCGGTTCTGTATTAATGTCTATTGGTTTTTTAAAATATTTTGTAAGATCATTTTTAATTAAATTTGTGTATAGAGCATTTAGTGTACATTCCCCCAAGTCCCAATTTTAGGAAATATTATTATTAATCTTAATTTTGATTTCAATTGATTCTCGGACTACCTGCTTTATGCCCAGGTCATTGCTAATAAGGGCGGATTCATCAAAAAGTATATTGTGGTTAGGATTTTCAAAAATATGGCTGCCTAATGCAGAATCAGATGAAACAGTGGAAGCTTTAAATTCTAATATCAAATTCAGAATTTAAAGCTTTTGTCAAAGCTTTAAATTCTAATATTTCCACTGTTTCATCTGATTCTGCATTAGGCAGCCCTATTTTTGAAAATCCTAACCACACTATACTTTTTGATGAATCCGCCCTTATTAGCAATGACCTGGGCATAAAGCAGGTAGTCCGAGAATCAATTGAAATCAGACTTAAGATTAATAATAATATTTCCTTAAATAGGGACCTGGGGGAATATACACTAAATGCTCTATACACAAATTTAATTAAAAATGATCTTACAAAAAATTTTAAAAAACCGATAGACATCAGAACCGGTCACAAAAAGACCTTTGAGGTTTGCTGCCAAAAAAGCTGGATTAGCAATAAGAACGTGTTTTTAATTTATTTTTCTTTCATTTCATTGAATCGTCTTGTTTTACCTTACTTTTTATCAGTCCTGGTTGAACTTCGCTGAAGTAATGATGCTAGGACTGTTTTGAAAAAAAATTTCCACTTTTTTGGTTTTATTGGTCGCATGTTGTTGTGAGTCTTTTTTCTTTTATATAATTTTGTCTTGCTGAGGACTGCCCTTGGACACAGGGCCGAAATATTCATTAAAATTATTTTCACTGTCTTACACAAAGATTTCCCTTTTGTTATTCGTACTTATGTTGTTTGTTATGGAAAGGCAGTGTGGTCTTCGTCGCTATTTTCGTCTTGCTTATGGGGAGCAATTGACCAATTATATCTTTTACTTTATTAATTTAGGCAAAAAAACATGCTAATATCATTAACCAGCAAAAATTCTTGGAATCTTGAAAAATTGAAAATCTTATTCCCAATTCTTTAATATTCAGATTACATATAAATACCCGGAAAGAAGAGCAATTTGCTCGCACGCTACACTTTAAAACATTAAAATATACCATTATAGAACAAAAACAAAAAGATATACTATTTCATTTGAACTAAAATCCTTGGAAAACTTTTAATTTGAAAATTTGTCCGCTGTTGATTTTAGCCAGGTTGCTAGTTAGGAAAAAAATTTGTTTAGTCACGATTTCTACTTAAAAAGGGAACGGCTTATTAAGAAATTGGAAAACCTCAGGCATGAAATTTCAAGGAATAGCCCTACTTACACTCCAAGATTCACTCCTGGACCAGCTGTTGTTAATCTATCCTCTAGAACGCTTGAACCAAAGGAAATTCAAATTCTCGAAAAAGGTCCAAAATTCTCTTTTCTTCCAAGACATGTCCCTGTGGCAGATTTAATTTCCTCTCTAGAATCTTCTGTGCTCAAATGTTATGCATCTATACCCAACCCAGATGAAGTTAGGGCTAGTCTTATAGATACCCTTTACAACAATCAAAAAAAGATTAATTTTTCCGCCAATCAAAAACCAGATAATTTGTATGACCTAAACTACTATCTAATCTCCGTAAAGATTCATCCATCATCATAAATAAAGTAGATAAAATTAATTTCCTGGTTTTCATGAATACGACAGATTACGATTCACAAATTTATTCTCATCTAAATGACGAGACAATTTATAAAAATACAAAAAACGACGATATTGATCAATTTGCAAAAAAAATTATAAATGAATTAAAAAGATTAAAACAAAATGGTAAAATTACTCCACAGCTATACAATAAATTTTTCCCCCGTGGTAGCTTTTGCCCAAAGTTTTATGGTCTACCAAAATTACATAGGCAAGGCATTCCTTTAAGGCCCATAGTAGTTTGTACGAAAGCACCCACATCCAATATTGGGAAATGGTTATGTACAGCCTTTAAACCTTTGCTTTACTCTAAAAAATCATATATATGTAATTCGGTAGATTTAGTTTGAAAACTAAAAAACGTAAATATCTCAGAAAATACAATTATAAGTAGCTTTGACATTGTTTCAATGTATACAAATATTGATGTCACAGCATCTGAAAAGTTATTAGAAAATAAAATCAAAGAAAATTATCACTTAATAGAAGCTTCAGCAGCAGGAATAGATTGTGATGTCTTAATGACCTTGGTTAAAATCTGTAACAAATACTCAATGTATTTCCAATTCCGTAATTCTTTTTACCAGCAAATTAAGGGCTTAGCGATGGGCGCTCCCCTCTCTGGGTTATTGGCGAATATTTATGTGGAACATATTGAAAATTGGGCATTAGATTCGTAGTTTTTGAAACATATTTTTTGGGGACGGTACATGGATGACGTAATTTCACTCTGGAACTATGTGGAAAATGATCTTAAAGGTTTTTTAGATCACCTTAATACATACGATAGAAATTTACAGTTTACTTTAGAAATCGAAATCGCAAATAAAATCCCATTCCTAGATGTGTTAGTTATTTCGTAGCTTTGATAAACTCAATTTTACTATTTATAAAAAACCAACACAAAATAATAGATATTTGCATTTTACATCAACCCCCCCCCCCCAAGTTAAAATAGCAGTCGTAATATCCCTCGTCGATCGCGCCCTAAATATTTGTTCTGATTCCCACATCACAGCAGAATTAAACTTTATCAAGGAAATACTTTTTGGAAATGGGTATCCTATGTTATTTATTAATAATGTAATTAACTGTAGACTGAAAAGACATTACCGTAAAATTAATGATAGTTTACCAAGTGAGATGTCTGACAAGCCCTTAAATATAATTTACCTCCCCTATATCCCAAAAATCACTACAAATCTTAAAAAAGTTTGCACAAAAAATAATCTGTATGTAGTATTCACAAATAATTTTAGAATCATAAATTTTCTAAATTCTGGTAAAGATAAAACCCCAGTTACTCGCCAAAGAGGGGTCGATCAAATACCATGCGATTGTGGTAAATATTATATAGGTAGAACACACACGAATTTAGAAAAGCGTATACAACAGCATAAAGATGATATTGTCAAAGCTTTAAATTCTAATATTTCCACTGTTTCATCTGATTCTGCATTAGGCAGCCATATTTTTGATAATCCTAACCACAATATACTTTTTGATGAATCCGTCCTTATTAGCAATGACCTGGGCATAAAGCAGGTAGTTCGAGAATCAATTGAAATCAGACTTAAGATTAATAATAATATTTCCTTAAATAGGGACCTGGGGGAATATACACTAAATGCTCTATACACAAATTTAATTAAAAATGATCTTACAAAATATTTTAAAAACCGATAGACATTAACACAGAACCGGTCACAAAAAGACCTTTGAGGTTAGCTGCCAAAAAGGCTGGATTAGCAATAAGAACGTGTTTTTAATTTATTTTTCTTTCATTTCATTGAATCGTCTTGTTTTACCTTACTTTTTATCAGTCCTGGTTGAACTTCGCTGAAGTAATGATGTTAGGACTGTTTTGAAAAAATTTCCACTTTTTTGGTTTTATTGGTCGCAAGTTGTTGTGAGTCTTTTTTCTTTTACATATTTTTGTCTTACTGAGGACGGCCCTTGGACATAGGGCCGAAAATATTCATTCAAATTATCTCCTCTGTCTTACAAAAAGATTTCCCTTGTGTTCTTCGTACTTTTGTTGTTTGTTATGGAAAGGCAGTGTGGTCTTCGTCGCCATTTTCGTCTTAGTAAATGAGAAATCTGAAAGACAATTGAAAATAAAAAGAGCTGATATTGTATTTAAGAAGGGGCATTTAAGGTTCTTATGAACAGATTTTGGTAATTGACAAATTCAAAAGCAAATCTTTAAAGTGAAAAGAGCTAAACTTTAATTTACATAGCGATTATGTAAGGTTCTTCGGAGGTTCTGGGTGATTTTGACAATTTAGTGGTGAACATCTCTTAGTAAATGAGAAATCTGAAAGACAATTGAAAATAAAAAGAGCCGAGATTGTATTTAAGAAGGGGGCATTTAGGGTTCTTAAGAACAGATTTTGGCAATTGACTGATTCGAAAGCAAATCTTTAAAGTGAAAAAATTTAAACTTTAATTTACATAGGGGATATACATGGTGCTTAGGAGGTTCCGATCACTTTGGTTAATCTAGTGAAGAAAACATTTGGGTAACATAAGAAATTAACTCACAAGGTTTAATTAAGAGGATTTTTCCTTTCAACCCCAAATGCATATTTCAAAGAAATAATAGCCTTCTTAATAATTTAATAAACTTTTACTTTCAGAACTCTTTAATGAAGCCCGAAGGAGGGCAGTACTATCCCCATAACCATGATGATATTGTCCCGGATAATAGATGTTATTGGTGCAAGCAGAGGAACTGGATTTTGATATGGCGAGATATAAGAAGATATGAATCAACATACAAATGTAGAACATGTAATAGATATAGTTAGCTTTACGGCTATCATCATGATAGGTTAGATATTGTTGCATAAATTAAATAAAATCAATAAGTTCTTGCATTTGAACCTTTGAGAATTGAGAATATTAGAAAAGGTCATAGAATTATATATGAAATCTTGAAGAAACACTTTATGCCCTCCTCCCCCGTTCCCGTAACCTTAAAAATTAATAAAAACTCAACTTTCGTATTTACCAAGTTAATGAATAAAAACTCACCTTTCGTATTTACCAAATGAACACCATCCAAATCGTATTTACCAAGAGAAAGGACTTCCAGAACAAATCACACCCATACTTACCGACCTACCGTATCTCCCACCACTCTGCTAGAAACGCTGGTGTAGAAACAGAAAAACACGACCTGCTACAACGATCCATACTCGACCTTTACCGCCTGAACCCACCACCTCCAAGTCTAACTTCAACTCTACCACAAACAGCAAACGCTCCTTCATACCTACCAAGTGATAATGAACATCAGTCCTGGATGACGTATTACAAGAAAGTCCCTCCGCCGGCACAGACAAGTAATTGTCACGCGGTAAGGACCCAAACCTCTGATCCTGTAAAAAGGAAATCAAGATTAAAGCGGAATCCAGAATTTCCCTCTACATTGCTGTCGAACTTCCGGTCAATAACGAACAAAATTGAGGAACTGGGCATTTTAATGCGAGGAAAACAGATCGATGTGACCTGTCTTACCGAAACTTAACTTACAAATAGCAGTATACTCAGCCTCGATGGCTACAATGCCTACTTATTACCTAGGAAGTTAGCAGACGAAAAAAAAGAAGAAATCAGCCACGGTGGAGGAGTTGGTCTTATCTGCCGTAACGATACGCCCAGCCGAATACTCGATCCTCCAATACCCAAATCCCCAGAACTCGAAGTGCTATTGGTCTGGGTAAGACCGCACTTCCTACCAAGGGGAGTGTCATCCCTAATCTTTGGAGTCGTCTACTACCCACCCAAAGTCCCATTCCGGAAGACTCTAGTTAACTACCCATAATACTCTGTCAGCCACTTCCGGAGTAAATATCCCTTTGCTGGTATTGTGTTATGCGGAGACTTCAATGATATTAAGCCTTCCTGGATAGAGTCCAGCCTATCACTGAAACAATTGGTGAAGTCTCCGACCCGCGGCAGTAACCTACTTGACAGGGTCTTCACTAACCAACAGTACTACAACGAGCCAGAAATCACAGCAAGCATTGGCTTAAGTGATCTCCTAACAGTGACCTGGAGACCGACGCATTCGTCACGGCGATAGGTAATTAAACAAACCGTAACCTATCGACCGATCAGGGATGAACAAATCCCCGCCTTCAAGGGAAAGCTAACATTGCAGAACTGGACCTCTATTTACAGACTATCGTCCGCTGAAGATATGACAAATGCCTTCTGCGACCAACTTCAGAAAATTTTCGAAGAGCATTTTCCAGAAAAGAAACGGATTGTAGGAAATGAAACAAAACTCTGGATCACGCCAGATATAAAAGAGCTTATCCTAAGGCGAGATAACTTGTACAACACTAACAGAGCAGAGTCCAACAAGTTGCGAAATATAGTGGTGAGAGAGATAAAGTATGCAAGGAAGCAGCACGGCCGCTTGACTGTACAGAAGCTTCTATCTTCCGATTCTAAAAAGTTTCATAGCACGGTTCAGAACATTTTTGGCCGAAAGCAGAAAAACGTTGAACTAAGAAACGAAAAAGGGAGAAACTTACTGCTAACGCGATTAACGACCACTTTGCTACAATCTATACAAAGTACCCTGATCTTACATCACTTCCCAACCTTTCAAGCATTACTGAAATCCGTGTCATTGAAGCAGAAACCATCCAGACCGCTTTCTTAAAACTGGACGCATCCAAGGCCTCATTTCCTGGAAAACTGCAGATCAAACTGATCAAAGCATGCAGCAAAGAGCTTGCGGTACCGTTTACTGCCGTAGTAAACCAAGGCCTGAGTGAGGGCACCTTCCCGACACGATTCAAAACTGCTGTGGTCATTCCTATACCGAAAAAATCATCCGTCGAATCTGCAAATGACTTAAGAACCATCTCAAAGACATCGATTTCCTCAAAAGTCCTGGAAGGAATTGTCTCCAAATGGCTTGTCGAAGATATTAGTGAAAATCCTGATCCTCGGCAGTACGCCTTTCGTCCAGGTCATAGTATTGTGCATTACCTGATCCGCCTCATCAAAGACATCCTGGAGCATCTGGAGATGACGGTGATTATATTGACTGCATCATCGCAGACTTCGTGAAAGCGATCGACTTACTCGACCACTCAGTTGTTATTGACAAGGCAACATACCTTGGAGCAAGACAAATTGTCTTGCGAATGGTTGGCAGTTTCCTGACGAACCGAAAACAGAAAGTACAACTTCCCAATGGAGAAACGTCAAACATCAGGGAGCTGACTTGCGGTGCAGCACAAAGGTCGAAGTTAGGCCCTTTAGTCTTCCTTATTGTGATCAATAAACTTTTGCGCTGTATTATGGAACGCTAAAAATTCACTGACGATCTCTCCACCCTCCTCCTCAGACTTCTCTTACAGAGCATACAGCCAGACCCAATCCTAACAGTAATGCAAAAAATCGAGGATGAAGCAAATCAAGTGAAACTTACACTCAGCCAGGAAAAAACAGTTCTATTTAGGGTTAATTTCCTCAAACGGCCAGTTCCAGACCCGCCATGCGGTGGGCCGAAGGCTGTAAAAACGCTGAAGATCCTGGGCGTCCACCTGGATGCCGATCTGAAATGGAATACCCACGTATCGTCAATCGTCTCGAAGACCGTCTTCCTCCTAAGACCTTTTGCCTACCTTCGCCGCTTTGGGATGAAAACTGAGATCATGGTTGTATGCTACAAAGGCTACATTAGACCGCTCACTGAATATGCCTGCCCAGTGTGGCGCAGCGCACTGACCATAGATCAAAGCGATACAATTGAAGGATTGCAGAAAAGGGCTTGCAAAATAATGGTGGGGAGTAGTTACATTGACTATGAGATGAGCCTCAAAGCCCTGAAGTTGGAGTCTCTCAAAGAGAGAAGACACACACTGGTCATGGACTTTGGTTGAAAAATCCTTGACTCTGAAACACACCGCGATCTACTTCCGGATTTTGAGGCGAGCCAAACTCAACATTCCACGAGGCTCAGAGAAATAACGAAAAACACAGCAAAGCTGGAACGACCGCCGATCCACTCATCCGAGCGCTACCTGAAGTCATTTGGTCCATACTTCGTAAAACACTACAATGGTGACACAGAAAAATTGTAAATAAATCAAGTTTGAATAATTTAATTTTGTAAGTGTTTTTAAATTGTTTGACTTACGCTGTTATTTTTGTTGTTAACAAGAATATTAAGTGAAAAATAAAGTGAATTTGAACTTTATTAGAAAAATGTGTAAAAATTAACCTTAAAGAACATGCAAAAATGACTGAACTTCTGCTCGTTTTGAAATAGCTCCAGGATACCTGGCTCCACCTAAAAAATCTGGAACTGAGACATTTCGGAGAAGAACTAAATATCTAAAGATGAAATAGGGGAGAACGGGGCGAACTTGGACACTTTTTTTTCCTAGCATAACTAGGTACTGGATTGACATAAAACAATTTAGTGTGAGTCGTTAGTAAGGTAAAAGTCTGGCAAATAATGGTGAATTTTTTTCAGATTTTTTAAAGATCACCCTGAGGCGTGAGTACCATGAAAGTAGGACCTTGTCAAGTGTCCAGTTTCGCCCTGTACACGGGGTAAAATTGGACAGGCATGGGGCAACCTTGGACAAGACAGTTTTAAGCAATTCAACTTTATTCAAATACAGAATATTTGCGTAAAATGATACATAATCCCTCAAAATCATATGAAAACTCAAAATTGTATAAAAAAATCAGCCAGCAACATTGCACAGGCATCTAGGGTTTAACTAGAATTGTCATTTTAAAGCGTACATCGAAAGATCAAAACCACAAACAAGCCCCTGAACTGCACGACCGGTTCCAACAGCTGAAGAGGGGACAGGGAGCTTCAGTTCTATGTCGGTAATGTCTATCTCAGCAATATCGGGAAGCTGAGGAAACATGAATTTGTCCCCTTGTTTCCAAAGAAAGTTAACCCTCGCAAACTGCTTTTCTACAACATCAAGAACTTTGCCAACATAATACACAAGGGCTTTCTTCTTTCCATACTCGAACTTGACAAGAACAAAGTGTCCAGCTTGAATGTCCTTGTCTACGTCATCCTTATCAGCCTCATGGAGGTGCAGAGAATCGTCAGATGGATTGTTGTCAAGTTAAATGTCATCACCACTACTTTCCACTGGAGATTCAATTTGCTTTCTTTTCTTGGCAGTTGGCCTGCTTGGGCATAGGCTTTTTACTCTGCTTTTCCTTTATCGCTCGTGCTTCAGCTTCTAAAGCATATTTTTCGGGTGTATCGGTAAGAATACGATTTCGACCTTGCTTTCTCGCATTCCTTCTGGGCTTTGTCATATCTGCTCTTGGATAGGGTCTTACTGCTTTAGGAGTCTGTTTTCCTAGCTCGCTTTGGGGACTAGAAGGTGGAGGAGGAGAAGGAGAGCGTATTGGCTCCATATCGAGTAACGAATCATCCAGGGGTGGACGATTTGTCACCTCAGCAGGTAGAAAGTCTACCTCAGAAAATACACTTCTGTTGAAGGGCCAAATTCCAGCTTTTGTGAAACCAACTTTTATATTTTCCGGGTTGAACTTGCAAAGGAATGGTTCTTTGCAGAGCTGGGCAGTCTCGTGAATCGTAATTCGTTGACCTGGATAGATCTGCAACCAGGTGTTCAGCGATTCTCTCATCGCAAACTTGAATGGTCCGTAGACAGAGACGTCCAATGGCTCTAAGCGGTGGGAACAATGGGGAGGAAAGGTCAGGACGTGGACCCAATTATCTTTGCACAGCCGCACTAATTCCACCGAAACATGGCTATTGTGGTTGTCAAGTAGCAGTAGCACAGGGTCTTCTTTCGATGGCTTCACCAGCTTGATGAAGTGCTCAATTGCAGCTACAAAGTTGATGGAAGTCATCCAACCACTAGGGTGAGAAAGCCCAAGACATCCTGGGGGGCCTTCTCGAAAAAGCCGGTCGTTCACCTTCACCCGCGGGATTATAAAAACGGGGGGAAGAGCTTGACCAGTGGCTGAAATAAACCCGAGCATTGTAACATTTTCCCCTCTCTCTAATGACACTGTCTGGGAAACATGCTTTGATCCTTTCCTTGCGATTACTTTTGGGGCTGGAAATACAGTAGGAACCCCAGTTTCATCACAGTTCCAGATACGGTTTGGTGGGAACTTGAATTTTTTGTAGAGTTTCTGCAGGTTGTTGAAGAACAGATTCACAACCACTGAATTGAAGCCAGCAGCCCTTGCCTGGCTGGTATTTTCAGGCTTACAAATAGATAGCTCTGGGTTTCGTTTCATAAAGCCTGAGAACCAGTCAACACCAGCTATGTCGTCTTGCACCCAGCTCTCTGGCGTTTCAACGCCAATCAATTTGCCCCATTCAATGGGAAGTTTCCTTGCTTATTTCGGAGTGAGGCCATGATTCATCAGCTGACATTTTAGGTTATACTCTACAAACTCTTTTTCTTGTTTGTTAAAGAAAACAGTTTTTCTCTTCAGGTTGGGCGATGTGCTTGGGCAACCTGGGGGTGTAACTGGATTTGCTCGAAATTCTTCAGTAACTCCTTGTCGATTTTTCAAAGCATAGGTGACGGTTGATTTCTTCAGTCCATAGGTTTTTGCGGCATTTCTAATAGATAGTCTATGCTCTAAGACTGCATTTACTGCGTGCTCCATGGATTCGCCATCTGGAAGATTGTGTTTCCTGATGTAGGTGTGAACCATTGTCCAACTAGAAAGAACAAACAGTAAATGCACCGGAAATAGCCTGAAAATAGCTTTAAGAGGCAATGATATGAACCGGGTCCCATCTTACTTACAGTTCGTTACCACCAATTGTTTGATCACGTAATTAAAAAAAAATTATATTAAAAATTAAAAAAAAGCTTTTTTAATTAACGGCTTTTGTGATTAAGGGGTCATTCTTAAAGCATTGGAACAAAATTTGAACTTTAGCGTAGAGTGAGGTATTGACTAAGGGATGAACCCCCTAAAATATGTAATAGAAATATACAAATATAGTTTGTTACATGAGTGAAATCATTAGTTACGTCAGAACAAAATTTCGAGAAAGCCATTTAGCCAAAAATAAATAAAATTGATATACAAATTTTGTGTGGATTATTCATGTATGATGAGCCAAAATTGAAGCTGTATTAATTCAAAAACGTTCAGAAATTAAATTACAAAAGACAAGTTTTCTTAACTGAAAGTAAGGAGCGTACTTAAAACGAACAGAAATTATTCCGTATATGAAAGGGGTTGTCCCCTCTCCAATGCCTCGTTCTTTACGCTAAAATTTTTTATTGTTTAAGAAAATAGAGTTGTGAGAACGAGTCAAACTTTAGCGTAGTAAAGAGCAAGGCGTTGAGGAGGGGATATACAGAATAATTTCTGTTTGTTTTAAGTTTTAATGTTGCTCCTTTCATTAAGCTAATGAAACAGCCAACTTAACCTCGTTGTGTTGTGCGAAAAAAAAACACATCTACACACAAGCAACGCCATCTAGCATCATCGATCAAACTCCAAATATTAGTTAAGAAATTCTCTAAAAATTGCCTCCAAAGAGGCAAAGACATTCTCTAAAATGATAAACAAAAATAGCACGGGGTGAAGTTGGACACACGGGGCGACCTTGGACAGTGTCCAAAGTCGCCCCCTAATTGCTGTCCAATCTCACCCCTATCAAACCAATTTTAGAAAATGGCGTCCTGAAAAAGAAGTACTCGGTATAGACAAATCAAACTCAGGGCATAGATAGAAGATGTATCTAGCAACTGTACAACATCAACAACAAAGGAAAACTACCACCTTTTGTTACCGCAAATCGAGCTGATGTTGTGACTCCCAGATTTTTTTTAAGCATCAAAAAACTTTCTTACCTCTTATCCTGGTGCTAAGAGTTCTGTTAGATTTCAAACTTCCCGTCAATGTAGACATACATAAGCCCCATCCACCCTATTTTTTGTCGATCGATAGAAGCAATAGGCTAGATGTCAGGTTCGACGTCCAAGTTCACCCCTGTCCAATTTCGCCCCGTTCTCCCCTACGTCTATTTCTGCTCGAAAACTTTCTCAGGGGAGGCTAAATGATGAATGAGGCACTGATTCTCATAGGTTCCTCTTCTTCATGATTTTAATAATAATTCTTTTTGAGATTTGTCTTTGAAAGATATCAATTTTTGTTATTTTCAGTGAAAAAAAAATAGCACCTTCTAGATTCTGAGTAACTCATTCCCTCTCCCCTATTTTCCGAGTGGTGGTGGCGCACTGACGGCTTTGTGACACTTTGGTGGTGGTAAATCGGAACTCTCGTTGACGATGTTCGATTGATGTGCCGTCATTTTCATTAATGTCACTTAATTTTCAGGGTTGTCTCCTCCCTTTTTTCAGAACTTGGACATTAAATCACGTACAGGCTTTTACCAAGGACATTAAATCTCGTAGAGGCTTTTACAAAGGACATTTAAACTCATGCAGGTTTTTACCAAGAACATTAAATCTCATAGAAGTTTTTACCAAGGACATTAAATCTCGTACTGACTTTTACCAAGGACATTAAATCTCGCCCCATATGTAAATAATCCATATTTACCTAATTGTTGAATTTTAGACATGAAAATTATGGATATATTGAAAATATTAAGTAATCCTGTTTATTACGTTTATAGGAAACCCCCGAGTATATACAAGAAGGCCAAACCATTCCCGTGAGATTTTTTAATCATAGCGCTCATGATATAGGTAATGTATGGGCCGAGTGGGAGCTCATTGGAAGCGAGGAGCTTCTTCTTTCTGAGGCTAGCGCCGATTCTACAAATTGTATTATGGAAGTTCATTACACTGAGGATAGGCTATCATATACTTCAGATGATTTGGTAAGGAGGGGGCTTTCGGGTCGACTCTGTGTCGAAGATGATGAGCGGTTTTACCAGATGACGAGGGATGTCACGAGTATTACCTCTCCCCTTACTCATAAGATTTATCATTATTTTAATTTATTCAAATAACTGTGCAATGATATCAATTGCTTAGCTTGAGTCTTCAGGTACCTGCCAGATAGCATTGCAGAGTTGTTTTCAATGCTGAAGAATGGCTGGGAATCACCAACAGAGGCAAGGGCAGTTGCTGATATAGGTATGCTTTTTAAGCCAATACCAGTGATCTTATTAGACCAAATTGGTGATCATATTATATGACTTTATTTACCGTTAGCTTGGTGGAAAAATTAGTAACTTACAGACTCAGTGAACATTGGCAATATATTTTAATGTTATGATCTATTGTACTGTGAGTAGAAAACAAAATAACTTAACGAAACTTTTTCACTCAAAAAATATTTCAAAGATTATCTAAACTTCCCTTTATTTCTGACAAGAAAGGGAAACCTATGCTGATAAAATATTCCGTGGGACCAGATATCCCACGGAATATTCTATCGTTTATCTTATTTCCCATTTTTAAACTTCTTTCTAATTTCTAACGAGGAGAGAAAACCTGAAATTTATCCTCATCAGACATCCCTTTAAAATACCCAATAAAAAATATGTCCATATTCACATACCAACCTGATGAGTTTTAAGCAAAAACAAAAGTCATACTTTGTAAAGCTTCACATTTCTTTGTTCCTGTGAACAAAGGAGATTTTAGCATTTCCAAATATTCTTGACAGATTTCAAAAACCGAAAAGTATTATTTAATTTTGCAATACAAAAGAAGTGCGTTCCTTTGATATCTGAAATCAAAGAGATTTGATGATTCGCAAATTTGCTTGACAAATTTCAGAACATAGTTTAAAACAAAGTATGGAGTTCTTTAGGGATGTGAGATTTGAATGATTGAAAATTGCTATAAAACTATTGGACTGTTGTAAAGCATAATTAGAATTATTTAAAGCATAATAAGGGTATGTGGAGTGCCCAAAAATGAGTTGGTCCAATCATAAATTAGTTTTAAGTGATCAGAAGCGAAATCAGGGATATATCTTAGTGAAAATATATTTTCGAGGCATTTGTGCATTATATTGCAGTCAGAGCATTGAGTTAGGATATTATTATATATCTATTGTTATCAAAATTCCGTTTTTAGAGTTTTGGCTACTATTGGGCCGAGTTGCTCTTTACTTTCATATCGTTCACAAGAACTGTTTAAAATTAGATTGTTTTTTTATGAAGTTGTTGTTTTTGGTTGGACTTGATAGGAATTCTGAAACAACTTGGCAGTTGAAATTTCTTGGTGACTAAAGATTTTTTTTTTCTTCTAAAAGGCGTATTATAGGAATATTCTCAGGCTCTTAGCTTTTGACGGATAACATGAAACCTAAGGAAACTCGGCCCAATACTAACCAAAACTCTAAAAAACGGAATTTAAATAACAATACATACATAAAACTTATTGGCTTTGTATGCTGATTTCAAATACATAAATTTCCTTAGGTATAATGTTACCCGTCAAAAGCTAAGAGCCTGAGAATGTTCCTATATTATGCCTTTTAGAAGAAAAAAAATCTTTAGTCACAAAAAAATTTCGACAGTAAACTTGTTTCAGAATTCCTATCACAGCCTAACAAAAAAAAACAACAACAACTACAACAAAAAAAACTACCCAATCTTAAACAGTTCTTGGGAACGAACTGAAAGTAAAGAGCAACTCGGCCCAATAGTAACCTAAACTCTAAAAACAGAATTTTAACATCAATAGATACATAAAAATGATTGGCTTTGTATGCTGATTCCAAATACATACATTTCCTTAGGTTTAATGTTTCCCGTCAAAAGCTAAGAGCCTGAGAATATTTTACACTTTTTCTAAAATAAGACCGTCATCGTACGTTTCTCCTGATGAAAAAAATAGACTTGAAGATAATTCATTGCAAATGGGGTTTGTGAATGTACAAGGACAATGATCGGACTAATTGCTCGAATTATAGACCCATTTTTATTCTTTTGGGTTTTTCTAAACTAATGGAGCGATGTTTTCATAATCGAATGTATAATTTTCTCTGTTCAAAAGATTATTTTTGAAAAACACAATATGGATTTAGAAAAGAGCATAGTACGCAGGATGCTATATTAACTATGGTGCAATTTATTCACGAATGTCTGGACAAAAAATGGATCCCGGCGAGTATATTTTCTGACCTTGAAAAGGCACTCGATTCGTTATGCCATGAAATATTTTTGTACAAATTAAACCATGGTTGGATACGAGGACCAGCGCATGCTTTTATCCCATCTTACCTTAGTGGTCGCTCCCAAGTGACTATGATCAACGAGACAGTTTCGGATCCATGTCTGTTGTCAAATATTGGTGTCCCGCAAGGATCAATCCTGGGACCACTGCTTTTTATAATGTTCTTTTCGCTGATGATACCGGCTTATCACTTACTGGACAGTCGGAAGAGGATCTCAAAGAGAAGCTGCAAATCGTGTTTTCACAACTTCTTGTATGGCTAAACGCTAATCGTTTGTCATTAAATGCATCAAAAACCAAATGTATCATTTATAGTAGAATTGGGCAGAATGCAAAGGGAATTTAAACAATATTTAATCATGCTACAAATATTCAAATTCAAAGGGTAACTTCGCTCCGGTATCTTGGTATTATTATTGATGAAAATCTGTCATATAAAGAACAATTTAATAGATTACGGGTTAAAGTTGCTCAAGGGGTTGGTATAATGCGAAGGTTTCAGCATTTTTTTCCATATGAAATCCTACGTCTAATTTATTTTGCGTTGGTTCATTCTCATCTTACGTATTGTCCTCTGATATATTTGGCAACATTCTGATGTCATGTGAAACTGATACAAATTCTTCAAAACCAGAATCTTTTAATTTTACAGAAATATTTACCATCACCGTCTTCGTATCCTAATAAGAGTAAAACTGAAACTCTATATCTTCTAACTAATATTTTGCCTGTTTTACAGATATTCACCCTTAATTCTTTTTTATTTAAGGTAAAATATGACAGGTCGGAACTACCTCCGTACTTTCATTCGAATAATTTTTTCCTGTGCAACATGCCCATGCTTATTAAACCCGACATAAATGGAACATTCAGCACCTAAAATTAAGCACAGAGAGATCACGGTTCTCGCCATTATTTCCAATCACGGGTTCATACTGTCTTTATCTACCATTTATTGATTGTGGCAAATCTCTTCCAAATATAAAAAAGCAACAACTCGGCCCAATAGTAGCCAAAACTATAAAAAACGGAATTTTAATAACAATAGATACATAAAAGTAAAATCCTTCATCTTAGTTTTATTGCGTACACTTTTAAAAGTATAAAAGCATTTTTAGATTATTGCTTGATTTCATTTTCTTTCGGGTGTTGTGTGAACCTATTGCTTTTGGTCAGGTTTGATCTTTTTTCAGGATAAATCTGTAGACAATGTTGAACCAGATATAAATTATGAGAAAGAATCCAGTTTCCCAGAATACTCCCAACCTGGTACCGAAGAAAAAAAAGAAATACGCTTAAAGGACCTGGTGGTACGTGGTCAATGACAATGTTGAACCAGATATAAAATATGAGAAAGAATCCCGTATCCCAGAATACCCCCCACCTGGTTAATGACTATGTTGAACCAGATATAAAATATGAGAAAGAATCTAGTTTCCCATAATACCCCCCCCTGTTACCAAAGAAAAAACGAAATATGCTCAAAGGATCCGGTGGTACGTGGTCAATGACAATGTTGAACCTGATATAAAATATGAAAAAGAATCCAGTATCCCAGAATACTCCCAACCTGGTCCCGAAGAAAAAAAAATACGCTCAAAGGATCCGGTGGCACGTGGTCAATGACAATGTTGAACCAGATATAAAATATGAGAAAGAATACAGTATCCCTGAATACCGCTCACCTGGTACTGAAGTAAAAAGGAAATACGCTCAAAGCAGCCGGTGGTACGTGGTCAATGACAATGTTAAAATACTCCCCACCTGGTACCGAAGAAAAAAAGAAATACGCTCAAAGGAGCCGGTGGTACATGGTCAATGACAATGTTGAACCAGATATAAAATATGAGAAAGAATCCAGTTTCCCAGAATACCCCCAACCTTGTACCGAAGAAAAAAAGAAATAAGCTCAAAGGAGCCGGTGGTACGTGGTCAATGAAAATGTTGAACCAGATATAAAATATGAGAAAGAATCCAGTATCCCAGAATACCCCCCACCTGGTACCGAAGAAAAAAAGAAATACGCTCAAAGGAGCCAGCAGCACATGGTCAATGACAATGTTGAACCAGATATAAAATATGAAAAAAAATCCAGTATCCCAGAATATTCCCAACCTGGTACCAAAGAAAAAAAGAAATACAAGAAAGAATCCAGTTTCCAAGAATACTCCCCAACTGGTACCGAAGAAAACATGAAATACGCTCAAAGGAGCCGGTGGTACGTTGTCAATGACAGTGTTGAACCAGATATAAAATGTGAGAAAGAATCCAGTATCCCAGAATACTCCCCACCTGGACACAAAGAAAAAAAGAAATGTGCTTAAAGTAGCCGGTGGTCCGTGGTCAATGACAATGTTGAATCAGATATAAAATATGAGAAAGAATCCAGTTTTCCAGAATACCCCCCCCCCCACCTGGTACCAAAGAAAAAAGAAATATGCTCAAAGGAGCCAGTGGTACGTTGTCAATGACAGTGTTGAACCAGATATAAAATATGAGAAAGAATCCAGTTTCCCAGAATACCCCCCACCTGGTATCGAAGAAAAAAAGAAATACGCTCAAAGGAGCCGGTGGTGCGTGGCCAATGATATAGTTGAACCAGATATAAAATATGAGAAAGAGATCCAGTATCCCAGAATACTCCCCACCTTGTACCGAAGAAAAAAGAATGTACCGAAGAAAAAAGGAAATACTGCTGCAAAATTTCAGCGAGTTTGTGTTGTATTGTATGTTTACTGAGTTACCAATAAATTTGTTTTCTGAAATCTTAGCGTTTTTCTTGAACGATATTGTACATATTAGGAATTAGATAAAAAATATGTTAATGATAGTAAAACAATAAAAGAAATATATCCTTAGCATAGCGTATGATTGGTACAGCCGCAAGCATATTTCATGTCATTTTTAGAAAAAGTTGGAGGGAGGGGGGCAACCTAAAAGGAAATGTTGTTTTCCATGGATAGCTAAATGCCAATTCAATAACCCATTAGCATACTCAATTCAAACATCACACTAACCCATTCGAACAACAGATATTATTTTCACTGTCCTCGGTGCTGAAATGGCTGAACATATTCTACCACTTGATGCCTTTTTTCTGCTCTTTCTAAATTTGATCATTGTTCTGCTTTAAATATTAAGCCCCTTATAGACCCTTCTCATAAATTGGGATTGAGCAAAGTTTAGAAATTGAATAAAAATTTCTTGTACTTCATTTAAGCAGAAGATCTGTTTTCCAAGGCTTCACTTCCACAATACAACAACTTTTATATGTAATCAAAGGTCACTTCCCTTTAGAAGAAGAAGAAGTTGAGATAGGTACTTCAAAATATCTTCCCAGGATATAATTTAGCATGTAAACCTATCCCTGAATGTTTTATTTTCGTAACCTAACCCAATTCAAAAATAGCAAAAAGTAGCTAAACTAAAAATTTACCTAAATTTGGAGGAGTTTATATCACTAACCTAAAATAACTTACAATTTGATTATAATATCATTTTGATAAAAATGGGAACCTAATTACCTCATTCAAAGGCATTGATTCATCACGATTCAGTTGAATAAACAATTTACAAAATCCTCCCCCTTGGAGGCTCGGGATAGGGGACCCTTGTAGGTTGAGGTCCTTGGTGATTAGGGTCATTGATGGTTGCGGTCCTTGATGGTTCTAACCCATAATCATCTCAATAGTGGATTTCTAAGGATTGTGCTGAATTTCTTTATTAAAATTCTTTCCTTAGCATTTACATCTCTATTAGTATCAACTTTTTAGTATACTACAATGTTAGAGCAAATTTTATATTGACAACAATGCTCAAATGGTACTTGTGTATTATACAGAACAAATCCGAGAAGTAAAGCTAGGTCAAGGCATAAGGTCATCTTGGGATTAAATTTAAAGGACAGTCAATACAATGAATTATTTGAGAAACGAAGTAGACCGTGTATTATCAAATTCTTGCTTGACGATAATCTTAATAGACATCATAACTATGTCGTTACTAAATTTAGCTACTGATGTGAGTAAATTTGAATTTGCCCTATTTGCATTAACAGGTGGAACATTATCATACGACTTAGTTGACCCAACTAGCTTAAGAAATATCCTAGATGAGATTAAAACTCACCTAACATTTGGTCTTCACTTACCAGTGGAACCAGAAGTTGCCAACCTATTCCTATATAACACGAAACTAAAGGTACATATTGTAGATATAAACGAACAACTTTTTGCAGTAGTAACAATACCCCTAATCAATCAGCAATCAATATATGATCTATATAAGATTTCTACCTTTCCTGTTAATATTAAGGAATACAATTCCTTTGTAAGCATTGTGCAAGAGGCAGAATATCTACTAATTGAAGAGGACAAAGGAGATATCCATTAGCAAATGCACAAGAATTAAAAGAATGTGTCCAATTCAAAAACATGGTCTGCCAACTAACACTACCTATGTACAATGTAAAAATAGGATCATGTATATTGGATATTTTTCTGAAAGAATCCCAACAGGAGGACATCCCAAATTCATGTGAAGCCCTAATTGGAAATACAAAACGAGAGATATTTATCAATCTCAGGAATGACCTATGGTTATTTACTGTACCTAAAATGACAGTTGTAACCATTTCCTGTTACAATAATACTGAGAAAATTGACCCTAGCTACCGAACTGAACTATTATTACAGGATGTGGGAACCATAACAATCAAACAACGTTACTGTCTGGTGACTAAGGAAACCACTGTGCAGACACCCCTAATTACAACAAGCACAAACATAATAAGTCCAAAAATAGTAAATTTTAAAGGGAATAAATCTGTCATTCACAATCCCAAATATGAATAATGAGGAAATAAAAAAATTCTATTCGGACAATAATCGATAACATAAAAGGCACAGTACCACTGACGAAAAGAGACATTGGATTCCCAGATACCACTCTTCGCTAATGAAGAGCAAAGACTACAATATGTTGAGAACCAGTATGGACTTTTCTCACCAAACTCATGGAACAACATTATTATAAAAATATCTTTAGTATTTCTTATTTCGCTGACAATAAGAGCCTTATTAACTTTGAACTATGGTAAGCTCTTAAAAATACGCAACAAAAGACCCAAACTTGAAGAAATGGATGCACATGAAATGCATCAATTAAATCCATCAGACCAAACTTTAAGAAATGGATGCACATGAAATGCATCAATTAAATCCATCAGCTCCTGACGAATAATTAAGCCTTACAAACTAGGGGGATATTATATAATACAAGAGAGATAAAAGATCCTCTCCTGTAGTAGCCAATATCCAAAACCAATTGTAATTAAATATTGTTAATGTACTGTTTAAATAACATACATCAACAATAAAGAAGGCACCAAAAGTTATGCTAATGAGGATCTCTATTCAGTAGTGGATCCAGGGGGGGGGCGATCGCCCCCCTTGCGTGGGCAAAAAGATCTATACATGGATTTTCTGTGACTTGATTGCGATACCAACGCTTGGATCAACGCATCTTTGAAAAGCATCGGACGACACTTGGTCTGTCTGCCTTAAGTCTTTGGGGAATTGTCTAGAGTGTTTGGTGTCACCCGAAATTACAAGGCATTTTGAAGCTTGTCATCTCGTAAATCGTTAAAGCTTCAAAAAGTATGCGTGTCAAAACCTATTTCTTATTCAATAACTAAGCAAAAATCTTGAAATGACTCCGATAACACATACGCCTTAGGGTTCGTCGCGATTCTAGAAGGGTTTGAAAAATATACGATTTTTGGATAATATTAATTATTTATGATGTCGAAGCGAAAGCAGATAACTCTCGACAACTTTTTTGGTTCGGAAGCTAAAGCTAGGCGAGTGGACGCCGTAACTGAAGATAGAAATAATGAGAGTTAAAGTGTTAGTAGTGATTCCAACGCTTTGACTAATAGTGAGATAGTGCATGATTCGTTAGCATCAATCGAAGAGTTTAGCCCCATGCCTAACACAAACATCGAAAATATAAGCACATTCTACGAAAATGATATTAAAAGCTATATCGATAGACTTGAAAAACTGGATGATCGTACGCGATATCACTTGCTTCAGAACCCGTGGATTCCAACGTATAACTACAGCTTCCCCTATTCAGTTCACAAGGAGCGGGGCAGGGACGAAAAGTGATTTTTCAATCGTACTCGCTTGGAAGAATTTCATTGACTAGTACTTTCAAATAAGATGAGGGGCTTATTCTGTAAATATTGTGTTTTGTTTAACGTTCGAGGGGTTGGAGGCTCCAATCAATTGCAAAAGTTGGTAAAGAAACCCCTCGTGCCTTTTGCTAAGCTAACTGGAAAAGACGGTGACTTGGAGTCTTATGAAAATAATCAGTATCACCGCGATTCAGTTGACGCAGGCAAACATTTCCTTATAAAATATGACAACCCTGAAACCAACATTTTAAGCCTTGTAAACAAACAACGTAGCCATCAAGTGCAGGAAAACAGAGCGAGATTGAAGCCAATTGTAGAATCAATTGTTTTCTTGGGTCGACAGAACATTGCTCTTCGTGGCCATAGAGATGATGGAGAATTATTGGCAGAAAAGGACCCATTGACAAACGAAGGGAACTTTCAAGAACTTTTAAGGTACCGTGTAAATAGTGGCGATTTCACTTTAAAACAACATTTGGAAAGTTCAGGTGCAAATGCTACTTATATAAGCAAAACAAAAAAGAATGAATTAATTGAATGTTGTGCCAAAAACATTCTTAAAGAAATTCTTGCACGAGTTCATTCTGCCAAGTTCTGCAGTGTGGTTGTTGATAAAACAACGGATGTGTCACACAAGTCACAACTGAGTATTGCCCTTTGCGACAATTACAATTGCACAAGACGTGAAGATTTCGTTGGTTTTTTAGACCTACACGAGACATGTTACTCGGCCAGCATTGGAAACTTCGAACCGACCATTAAAGGGGAAACGCTTGGAAATGTTGTGTTGGATTTTCTTCGATCTCTTGGGCTAGACTTAGAAAATTGTGTGTGCATAGGCACTGATGGATGTGCTATGATGGTTTCAGATCATTGTGGAGCTGTACAAGAAGTTCAAAAGGTAGAAAAGAATGCCCTGCGTTGCCCTAGTTTCAACCATGCTCTAAATCTTTCCATGTCAAAAACTTCTTCTATCCAGAGTGTTAGAAACTCCATCGGAGTAATAAAAAAAATAGTTGCTTTTTTTGGTGCTTCTGCAAAGCGCAATTATGTTTTAACCACAGTAATGAAAGCACAGCTAACTGGCATGTGTGAAACGCGCTGGATCGAAAGGCACGATTCCTTAATGTAGTTTGTGGTAGAGCTCCATAAGATAGTGGAAGCTCTTTAGATCATCAGCGGTTGGGCAGAATGAACAACTGGAGCAAAAGCAAAATCCTTATTGACTGCTGTCACATCCTCCGACCTGATAGTAACCATTTACTCTCTTAGTAACATATCTGGACTAATTTTACCGCTCAGTCGGCTATTTCAGAAGAAGGGCTTAGACCTCTCGTCTGCAGCAAGCCATGCTAAGTACCTTCTTACCAAGCTACAAGTCAAGCGTCAGGAGAGTGAAAGCGAGTTTAAAAACACATTTGACGAGGTAACTAAAGTGGCAACCGAGCGAGGTTTAGAAATAACAGTCCCAAGGATAGCGAAAAAGCAAACGAATCGGATTAATGTACCATTCAGCTCACACAAGGAATATTATAGACGGTCATTTTTTATTCCCCTGTTGGACACAATTATTTCGGACTTAGAAAGCCGTTTTCCGTTGAAACGCTGGACACTTTTAAGCTCAGTATTTTCTTGCCAATAAATTGTATGGAAACGAGCAAACAACAATTCGCTAATACGATTCATGACTTGTCACAGCGATACTGGTCAGTAATGGGTTTCCCCTCCCAATCGGTTTGTGAATCTGCCCTGGCCGGAAAAACGACAATATGGAAAACTCGGTGGCTTCGTCTGAGAGAAAGCAATGCAGGCACAGGAAGAATACCTGAAACACTAGGGGAAACTTTACAGAAACAGAACTGCGATGCTGATATTTTCCCGAATATTTCAGCGCTCTTGCAGATTCTCATGACCCTACCTGTCAGTGTGGCATCTGTTGAACGAAGTTTTTCTACCTTGAGAAGATTGAAAACGTGGCTAAGAAATAAAATGACGGAGGAAAGACTCACCGGACTTGCCATTCTTCATGTTCACCGTGATATTGACATAAGTGTAGAAAGTTGTATCGATAAATTTTCTAATAGTGGAAATGTGAAGCGAGAATTTGTTATACAATATTGATATTGTTTCTATAAATGTAGTTATGTGGATAGCTTTATAGAACCGACAGCTAAATGATGAATAGAAGCAGAGGCATGCAACTTTCAATATCAGTAAGGTACGTTAGGCTTAATTTCGAATGGGAATTTTTCAAAACGAGTCACCCTCCCCCCTTCCTAAAATCCTGGATCCGCTACTGCCTCTATTATTAATCAAGTTGTAGTGATGTAATTTTAAAATATATTCTTGTGTTTTTTTATATAACCTTGCAACTACTCCACCACAACAATGTAATAAGTGAAGACTGTGCTTATATGTAACCATTGTATTTTGTAACTTTGTATTTTGTATAACCATACTTATATGTAACTATGTATTTTTGCAATACTATTGAAGTATTTGATACCTTCTTTCGACGTATTTTATACCTTCTTTGTATGCACTAAGTAACATGCTATTGAACACAAATTTGCCTAGAGTTTTTATTACAGGAACTGGCATGTCAACAAGATACCAACATGGTCTTAATCAATGTAACATCCTTTGTCATAATTCGTCAACTACCAAAAACACCCAAGAAGATACATTTGTTGATATTTCCCAGTCATGCTGATCATCACCACAAATGGCACCTCAGTAACCCAGTCATCATAAAGTAACTCTGTTGTTACCCATTTTATAGAGAACTTGGAAGACAAGAATAAGTCAACAAAGAGGCATATCCTTCCCAGCAGAAGATTATAAACTCACAATATTCCTCAAACTAGAAGAAACATATACCAAATTAAAAGAAGTCAAATGTATGCAGATCAAATCCATGTATCCAAGATAATCAACTGAAGACATAACCCAGCAAAACAATCAAATGAGAAGCTTAGTCATACAAGTCATGAAGCAGCAGAAAATTGATTTGCAGCAGGAAATCTATAAGAACAACTTCATCGAGTTAAGTTATATACAAAGTTAAGTTATCCGAACTACATTGGGAATCAGAATCTAAGAGTAACAAGGTATTCCTAAACCCGTAGTCCTTAGTCTCAAGATAGAGGAAACAAAACTCAATCAGATCCCATTTCATGCAGTTCATAGGAGGAGGGATTCAAACCCTTCGTTTTGCTACCTCTAAATGAAAAATAAGAAACACCCTTAAGATGTAAAAACCCCCTTAAGAAAAAGTAAACTTATAGATTAAATATACCCCCCGCTTCATTTGGCGCAGCCTGTAATTAGAGAAATTCACGAGAGGGACTAACAACTGACAATATAACAAAGATCTTTTTTATTTATTTTCAGGTAAGTATTTGCTATAGTGATGTGTACCTTACAAATTTTCTTTAGAAATAAAAAATTACCCAAACAAGAAACGAAAAAAAGTGGGAACAGCATATTTTTAGTAAAATGGCACAGGAACTAAAAGAATAACTAAAAGCTCTACAATTAATTGCAACTTCAGGAGAATTTGTAAAATCCCTCCCAGAATATGAAGGGGACACAGACGTGGACCAATTCAATATTCATTTGGCCCAATTTGTAGCAATGACAAAAGTTGATTTAAAAGTATTAAAAAATATGCTACTCCTAAGATTAAAAGGCCAAGCGCTTGTTCTTCAATTTATTGATATTTGCTTGTTTTTTAATTTATTTCATAACGTAGGTTAAACTAGTTTTTGAACCGTTACTTACATTTGCGATAAAAGTATATGTTTGTTGTTTATTAGAGCAGTCTGTATTGAACTAAAGATTCATTAAGTAAGGAATATCAATGAGTTACTCGAACACTGTAAAACTTTTTTGTTTAAACCTATCATGAAATTCATGTTTGATTTAGAGTTCCACTAGTTTGTTAAATATGGGGCATTTTCTTAAGAAAACACATGGCTACATTAAGCCCTGATTTGAAAAACAACACGTACTGTGTTTTGGTTTTGTGTTTCAATTTTAGCCTCATATTTGTTCATATTTGTAAGTAACGACAAAAAAAAAGAGAAAAAATTGCTGAAAATCGAACACCCATTTATATGGATTTCCATATTACCAAGTTAGCTTTGTAAACAACAATCTCTAAACCCCATAAAACAAACTTTGGTAGCAAATAAGTCTTTCAGTTTATTTTTATGCAATAAACATTTGAAAACAAATTCATCAACTAAAAAAAAGTTAAGATTTAATTCTAAGAGGAGACATTTAATGTTGTTCTGAGGTTCTGACCGTCTTTAATAATAGAACGAAGCACACATTTTCTAATTTAAAAATTTGATGAGCAAACACCTAAGACTAATGAGCAAAAATGTAATTTAAAAGGGATTATGTAAGGTTATTCGGAGGTTCTGGGTGTCTTTGACAATTTAACGGTGAATATCTCTTAGTAAATAAGAAATCTGAAAGACAATTGAAAATAAAGAGTTGAGATTGTATTTAAGAAGGGGGCATTTAAGAATCTTAAGAATAGATTTTGGTAATTGACTAATTCAGAAGCAAATCTTTAAAGTGAAAAGAGCTATACTTTAATTTACATAGGGAATATTTAAGGTTCTTCGGATGTTCTTGGTGTCTTTGACAATTTAATAGTAAACATCTCTTAGTAAACGTTAGTAAACTTTAACGGTGAACATCTCTTAGTAAATGAGAAATCTGAAAGACAATTGAAAATCAAAAGAGCTGATATTGTATTTAAGAAGGGGCATTTAAGGTTCTTATGAACAGATTTTGGTAATTGACAAATTCAAAAGCAAATCTTTAAAGTGAAAAGAGCTAAACTTTAATTTACATAGCGATTATGTAAGGTTCTTCGGAGGTTCTGGGCGGCTTTGACAATTTAGTAGTGAACATCTCTTAGTAAATGAGAAATCTGAAAGACAATTGAAAATAAAAAGAGCCGAGATTGTATTTAAGAAGGGGGCATTTAGGGTTCTTAAGAACAGATTTTGGTAATTGACTGATTCGAAAGTAAAGCTTTAAAGTGAAAAAATCTAAACTTTAATTTACATAGGGGATATACAAGGTACTTAGAAGGTTCCGATCACTTTGGTTAATCTAGTGAAGAAAACATTTGGGTAACATAAGAAATTAACTCACAAGGTTTAATTAAGAGGATTTTTCCTTTCAACCCCAAATGCATATTTCAAAGAAATAATAGCCTTCTTAATAATTTAATAAACTTTTACTTTCAGAACTCTGGAATGAAGCCCGAAGGAGGGCAGTACTATCCCCATAACTATGATTATATTTTCACGGATAATAAATGTTATTGGTGCAAGCAAAAGAACTGGATTTTGATATGGCGAGATATAAGAAGATATGAATCTACATACAAATGTAGAACATGTAATAGATATAGTTAGCTTTACGGCTATCATCATGATAGGTTAGATATTGTTGCATAAATTAAATAAAATCAATAAGTTCTTGCATTTGTGCCTTTGAGTATTGAGAATATTAGAAAAGGTCATAGAATTCTATATGAAATCTCGAAGAAACACTTTATGCCCTCCTCCACCGTGCCCGTAACCTTAACAATTAATAAAAACTCAACTTTCGTATTTACCAAATGAACATCATCCAAATCGTATTTACCAAGAGCAAAGGACTTCCAGAACAAATCACACCCATAATTACCGACCTACCGTATCTCCCACCACTCTGCTAGAAACGCTGGTGTAGAAACAGAAAAACACGACCTGCTACAACGATCCATACTCGACCTTTACCGCCTGAACCCACCACCTCCAAGTCTAACTTCAACTCTACCACAAACAGCAAACGCTCCTTCATACCTACCAAGTGATAATGAACATCAGTCCTGGATGACGTATTACAAGAAAGTCCCTCCACCGGCACAGACAAGTAACTGTCACGCGGTAAGGACCCAAACCTCTGATCCTGTAAAAAGGAAATCATGATTAAAGTGGAATCCAGAATTTCCCTCTATATTGCTGTCGAACGTCCGGTCAATAACAAAAAAAATCGAGGAACTGGACATCTTAATACGAGGTAAACAAATCGATGTGGCTTGTCTTGCCAAAACTTAGCTTACAAATAGCAGTATACTCAGCCTCGATGGCTACAAAGCATACTTATTACCTCGGAAGTTTGCAGACGAAAAAAAAAAGAAATCAGCCACAGTGGAGGAGTTGGTCTTATCTGCTGAAACGATACGCCGAGCCGAATACTCGATCCTCCAGTGCCCAAATCCCAAGAAATCAAAGTGCTGTTGGAGTGGGTAAGGCCGCGTTTTCAACCAAGGGGAGTGTCATCCCTCATCTTTGGAGTCGTGTACTACTCACCCAAACCCCCATTCCGGAAGACTAGTCAACTACCCACAATACTCCGTCAACCACTTCCGGAGTAAATATCCCATTGCCGGTATTGTGATATGAGGAGACGTCAATGATATTAAGCCTTCCTGGATACATTTCCAGCCTATCACTAAAACAAGTGGTGAAGTCTCCAACCCGCGGCAGTAACCTACTTGACATGGTCTTCACTAACCTCGAACAGTACTAAAACGAGCCAGAAATCACAGCAAGCATTGGCTTAAGTGATCACCTAACATTGACCTGGAGATCGACACATTCGTCACGGCAAAAGGTAATTAAACAAACAGTAACCTATCGACCGATCAGGGATGAACAAATCCCCGCCTTCAAGGGAAAGCTAAAATTGCAGAACTGGACCCCTATTTACAGACTATCGTCCGCTGAAGACATGACACATGCCTTCTGCGACCAACTTCAGAAAATTTTCGAAGAGCATTTTCCAGAAAAGAAACGGGTAGTAGGAAATGAAACGAAACCCTAGATCAGCCAGATATAAAAGAGCTTATCCTAAGGCAGGATAACTTGTACAACACTAACAGAGCAGAGTCCAACAAGTTGCGAAATATAGTGGTGAGAAAGATAAAGTATGCAAGGAAGCAGCACGGCCGCTTGACTGTACAGAAGCTTCTATCTTCCGATTCTAAAAACTTTCATAACACGGTTCAGAACATTCTTGGTCGAAAGCAGAAAAACGTTGAACTAAGAAACGAAAAAGGAGAGAAACTTACCGCTAAAGCTTCAAAACTGCTGTGGTCATTCCTATACCGAAAAAATCATCCGTCGAATCTGCAAATGACTTAAGAACCATCTCAAAGACATCGATTTCCTCAAAAGTCCTGGAAGGAATTGTCTCCAAATGGCTTGTCGAAGATATTAGTGAAAATCCTGATCCTCGGCAGTACGCCTTTCGTCCAGGTCATAGTATTGTGCATTACCTGATCCGCCTCATCAAAGACATCCTGGAGCATCTGGAGATGACGGTGATTATATTGACTGCATCATCGCAGACTTCGTGAAAGCGTTCGACTTACTCGACCACTCAGTTGTTATTGGCGAGGCAACTTACCTTGGAGCAAGACAAATTGTCTTGCGAATGGTTGGCAGTTTCCTGACTAACCACAAACAGTAAGTACAACTTCCCAATGGCGAAACGTCAAACATCAGGGAGCTGACCTGCAGTGCAGCACAAGGATCGAAGTTAGGCCCTTTAGTCTTCCTTATTGTGATCAACAAACTTTTGCGCTAAATTATGGAACGCTACAAATTCACAACGATCTCTCCACCCTCCTCCTCAGACTTCTCTCACAGAGCATACAGCCAGACCCAATCCTAACAGTAATGCAAAACATCGAGAATGAAGTAAATCAAGTGAAACTTACACTCAGCCAGGAAAAAAACAGTCCTATTTAGGGTTAATTTCCTCAAACGGCCAGTTCCAGACCCGCCATGCGGTGGGCCGAAGGCTGTAAAAACGGTGAAGATCCTGGGTGTCTACCTGGATGCCGATCTGAAATGGAATACCCACGTATCGTCAATCGTCTCGAAGACCACCTTCCTCCTAAGATCTTTTGCTTACCTTCACCGCTTTGGGATGAAAACTGAGATCATGGTTGTATGCTACAAATGCTACATTAGACCGCTCACTGAATATGCCTGCCCAGTGTGGCGCAGCGCCCTGACCATAGATCAAAGCGATAAAATTGAAGGATTGCAGAAAAGGGCCAGCAAAATTATGCTGGGGAGTAATTACGTTGACTATGAGATGAGCCTCAAAGTCCTGAAGCTGGAGTCCCTCAAAGAGAGAAGGCTCACACTGGTCATGGACTTTGGTCGAAAAATCCTCGACTCTGAAACACACTGCGATTTACTTCCGGATTTTGAGGCGCACCAAACTCAACATTCTACGAGGCTCAGAGAAATAACGAAAAACGCAGCAAAGCTGGAACGACCGCCGATCCACTCATCCGAGCGCTACCGGAAGTCATTTGGTCCATACTTCGTAAATCACTACAATGGTGACACAGAAAAATTGTAAATAAATCAAGTTTGAATAATTTAATTTTGTAAGTGTTTTTAAATTGTTTGACTTACGCTGTTATTTTTGTTGTTAACAAGAATATTAAGTGAAAAATAAAGTGAATTTGAACTTCATTAGAAAAATATGTAAAAATTAACCTTAAAGAACATGCAAAAATCACTGAACTTCTGCTCGTTTTGAAATAACTCTAGGATACCTGGCTCCACCTCCAAAAATCTGGAACTGAGACATTTCAGAGAAGAACTAAATATCTAAAGATGAAATACGTCTATTTCTGCTCGAAAACTTTCTCAGGGGAGGCTATATGATGAATGAGGCACTGATTCTCCTAGATTCCTCTCCCTCATGATTTTAATAATAATTCTTTTTGAGATTTGTCCTTGAAAAATATCAATTTTTGTTATTTTCAGTGAAAAAAAATAGTGCCTTCTAGATTCTGAGTAACTCATTCCCTCTCCCCTATTTTCCGAGTGGTGGTGGCGCACTGACGGCTTTGTGACACTTTGGTGGTGGTCAATTGGAGCTCTCGTTGACGATGTTCGATTGATGTGCCGTCATTTTCATTAATGTCACTTAATTTTCAGGGTTGTCTCCCCCCTTTTTTCAGAACTTGGACATTAAATCACGTACAGGCTTTTACCAAGGACATTAAATCTCGCCCCATATGTAAATAATCCATATCCACCTAAATGTTTAATTTTAGACATGAAAATTATGGATATATTGAAAATATTAAGTAATCCTGTTTATTACGCTTCTAGGAAACCCCTGAGTATATACAAGAAGGCCAAACCATTCCCGTGAGCTTTTTTAATCATAGCCCTCATGATGGAGATAATGTATGGGCCAAGTGGGAACTCATTGGAAGCGAGGAGCTTCTTCTTTCTGATGCTAGCGCCGATTCTACAAATTGTATTATAAAAGTTCATTACACTGAGGATAGGCTATCATATACTTCAGATGATTTGGTAAGGAGGGGGCCTTCGGGTCGACTTTGTGTCGAAGATGACGAGCGGTTAAATGATGACATGCCCCCTCTGAGGAATAATAGAAGATGATGATATTCAAGTAATTGAACCTGACATTATATATTAAAAAACTGTTATAAATATTGATCTGTCAAATGAATAAAGATTAGGAGAATGATTTTATTTAAATAGCATAGTTGAAAAAGGGAAATGCCGATTTCTTAAGAAAAAAAACATTACATAGCGAACTTCTACGAATTTTTTTAATCTTTGATTGAAAACTTGGCTATGGACTGATAACACTCTAAGGGGGTGATCTAATCAATTTCAATGATTCATGTACAGAAGTCTCTGCTGGTATCCTTACTCTATGCATATCGAGTATGAGAAAATTAATATAGTAGAAGCAAACCTATTATAAGATTATGGTATAAAACTTCTCAAGCATATCGAAAATGAGATTTATCATAAAATGGTATATGAGTTATTCCTGGTCGATTTTCGATTTTTAATATCCATTCCATAGAATAACGTCTTATGCTTTCTCTTTAAGGACCACTTTTACTCTACTCTTAGATCATATTCATCACAATATTTTGTGCTATATATTACACTATGTACATTTTTCTTTGATTTGTCATTATTGTCTTTTATAGTATATTTTGAGCAATCTTTGTAGAGATATTCCTCTTTTCTCTGTTTCTTCTTTTGATCTTCTTTTTCTGTCGTATTAAACCTTGTTTTATGCGAGCTTACTTGCAATCTGTATAAATTTCTCTCCGTATCATGTAAGATTTTTCTCCTCATTTCCTCCTGATTTTTCTCGTCTATCCCTGCCTCTATACTGTCCAAACATGCAGTTGCTTCATGAGAATACTCAAAATCATGATATTGTCCTTTACATATAGAACAGTCGCAATAAAAGGATATTTCTAACTCAATTTGTTCATTCATGTTATCGCACTGCTACCTCTAGACTTGTGGGATCAATAACATTGTCATGCACATGGAGTGAACATATTGCGTCACTCCCCTCAGTATTTTAAGTCCCGTGATTGGCGTAGAAAGAGACACGTGGTCTGGTACCGTTAGACCCGATTATAGATGGCAGCAATGGTGCCCCCACGAGTATTACCTCTCCCATTACTCATAAGATTTATTATTATTTTAATTTATTCAAATAACTGTGCAATGATATCAGTTGCTTAGCTTGAGTCTTCAGGTACCTGCCAGATAGCATTGCAGAGTTGTTTTCAATGCTGAAGAATGGCTGGGAATCACCAACAGAGGCAAGGGCAGTTGCTGATATAGGTATGTTTTTAAGCCAATACCAGTGATCTTATTAGACCAAATTGGTGATCAAATTATCTGACTTTATTTACCATTAGCTTGGTGGAGTAATTAGTAACTTACAGACTCAGTGAACATTGGCAATATATTTTAATTTTATGATCTATTGTACTGTGAGTAGAAAACAAAATAACTTAAGGAAACTTTTTCCCTCCAAAAATATTTCAAAGATAATTTAAACTACCCTTTATTTCTGACAAGAAAGGGACACCTATGCTGATGAAACTATCAACAGATATCCCACAGAATATTCTATCGTTTATCTTATTTCCCATTTTTAAACTTCTTTCTAATTTCTAACAAGGAGAGAAAACCTGAAATTTATCGTCATCAGACATCCCTTTAAAATACCAAATAAAAAATACGTTCATATTCACATACCAACCTGATGAGTTTTAAGCAAAAACAAAAGTCATACTTTGTAAAGCTTCACATTTCTTTGTTCCTGTGAACAAAGGAGATTTTAGCATTTCCAAATATTCTTGACAGATTTCAAAAACCGAAAAGTATTATTTAATTTTGCAATACAAAAGAAGTGCGTTCCTTTGATATCTGAAATCAAAGAGATTTGATGATTCGCAAAACTGCTTGACAAATTTCAAAACATAGTTTAAAACAAAGTATGGAGTTCTTTAGGGATGTGAGATTTGAATGATTGAAAATTGCTATAAAACTATTGGACTGTTGTAAAGCATAATAAGATCGAATAAGTGATCAGAAGCGAAATCAGTGATATATCTTAGTGAAAATATATTTTCGAGGCATTTGTGCATTATATTGCAGTCAGAGCATTGATTTAGGATATTATTATGAGAGAGCAGATAGTCAGGACCAGAATTTGAAGTTCTGCATCACTTCTTGTCTTACGTTTGTACTCTTCAGTCTATATAAATGTAAGTGACAATAAACCTATTACTTTCTTAATTGTATTTTTTATGACCAATGATTTCCCCCACTAGAATACATGGATAAATTTTCCCCCATTAGAATTTACTATTTAATTCCCCCCATTGGAATTGCCGATTAAATCCCCCCCCGTAGATTTCTCCTTAAATAAATCCCCCCGGTAAACTATGGTCTGGAGCTAATATTCATAAGAAAAGGGAAAAATTATACAGTATTTATTACCACATAACAAGTAAAATCACTGAGAGGTAAATAAGCGCCAAAATACCCCCTCTTTATATGCTCTTGTTGCCAGAGCACACAAGCTGGCCAGCAACACAGCCAGTTCACCAGCCCTATTAGAGGTAATCCAGTTGGTAATTTCCCTTATATTTGACCCATGATTAAGAAAACAAGATGGTTAAAAAATAGAGATGAATGACCTACAAAGGGTTGGGGGAAAGTTGGGAGATATGGAATGTCGAGTCGGATTGGAAAAACTTGGAAAGGAATTTGAGATTAGTATTATCAACTCAAAAGATATGTCGATCCTTTATGAGGGGGAGGAATCCCTTGGGGAAGATCCCCTGCGGGAAGTCGCGAAAGATTGCCCTTTTCCTCAATGCACAACTGGCGGACAAGTTTTGATCCCTTTACCGAGGTTTTGCCTCTCTGATCTTGAGTCCTTGGGGGATACTCTCTCCCAGTCAATTCATACTTCACCCAACCCTTTGTCCCAGTAACCCTATTCATAGCTGTTATTCTTCATGGGAATCGACAATTATTTCTGGAAAACCATATTCAGTATCTAAGTTTCATCTTCAATTAGCATTAACGCATATTCTGCATTTGATTATCCCAGGAGAGGAAAGACAGAAAAAGGGTGATTCATGGTTCGCTCAAAATTTTACTTCATTTCCAGTACCCAGTACCCTTATCGTTTTCACAGGCCTTTGCATGTTCGGCCTTAGATTATTTCAAATTATGCCAAGGGGCAATTTACCCTTTTATTGAGATGTGGGGTTGTTTCCACAGATGTAAATTAAGAGACTAGTGCAGCCAATTTTTCCTCATGGCTGGCATCATCAAATGTGCCAGAAACTGATTCTCTGCTCCTCTCAAATGTAAATTCGTGAGAGCGAGAAAAATTTTTGAATTTGATTGTGCCGCGCACAATCATTTTCTACGAATCTTGGGGACTTACAACTTTCAAAACCTAATGTGGATGCTATACGATCTAGAACATGAAGGTTCTACAGTAGAGACGTGTTGATGACGACCGATCCAGAGCCAAGCGGTGGAAGTAGTAGCACAGACACTGGTGGAAGAGAGAAGGCAAATGGATTTTGCAAAGTTGAAGTTATGTGTTTATGTTTGTAAGGGTGAACCAAGGTAGCACGTGGGCGGTCATTTATCTTACGGAGGAAGGTGTTGGGGTTCTACCCCTGTTTCTTTTGTTTTCAGATAAATGACCTGTTTTCGTTCCGTAATTACCTTTATGTAGATTTGCCTATAGTATAATTTTCAATGAAAATTTAAAAGTATCGTTGCTAAGCTATAGTTGTTTTGCACTAAGTAAGCTTTGAACTAAATTCTATTTTGGACTTCCTGGTTTGAGTCATTGACTAATAAAGCTAATAAAGTAGAATTGGTTTTGAATGGGGATTGAGAGGGTTGGCTGGGCCAAGTGAAGGCCCACCCCTATGAACAGTTGTGTACAGAATATTATTTTTGAGTTAGTCTGTATTTAGACCCCGTTCGGGGAAACATATTTTTTTCGTTATTATAAGTGACCGTTGGAAGAATAAAAGTAAGGTATTTTTTATAAACTGTCTACTAATTTTCCCGGAAACCAGGCAGGGTAGAAATAGAGTTACGAGATACCGTCATTATTATATTGACAGGGGGGTTGGTTAACTCCTAGGAGAGAGTTAGAGATTTTTAGTCGTAACCCAGGGCAGGTACACTTGGCATTAGAAAATGGCCATTTGACCACTCGATCACGTTATCATACCCTGGTACAGGGTATACTGTAAATAGGGTAGTAAAAAACCCGATATTTGATGAGCCGGTGTGGTAGACGCGGGCACCACATTTTAATTTGGGGCCGGGGCTTTCCCCTCCAATAACCCGTATATTACCACGCCAATACTGGTGGCGTTGTAGCTTACCTCTATAACACTGGTGGCATCGTGGCCTACCGGTATAATATTGGTGGCTATCAACCCAAACATTAGTGCTTTCAAACAGGGACTCATCCCAAGCTTTATCGTCTATTAATTTCCAAAAACATCGAAGAGTTGGAATTAGCGGTTCAGGAGGTCAGGAGGTAGCGGTTTGAGTTGTGAAATTGACAATATTGTCTTACAACAACAAAAATTATCAATTAACAACGTAGAAACAAAAACACACAAAACCTCGAGAGATCCCTCCCCACGATTTTTCTCACGAGAACCATCGCCAAAACCTTACCTAACTAAAAATCAAACCCCACCAAGGCAAAGATTGGTACGCTTTTCAGACAATAATCAATCCAGACTAACAACCTTTGACCAACCAATAAAGTGCTATGCGTGTAATCGCATAGGGAATATAGCAAGGAATTGTTTTTCAAACAATTACCGCTTTAACTACCGCGGAACAAATAACAGTTTGTTCAGGGGAACAAACAATAATGGGTACGGTATGAGAGGCAATAGAGGAAATACCTCCCTAACAAGAGGTAGATATAACAATAATCAAAATCTCCAACGCAATACGTCACAACACCGCAGGAGAACTAATTACCCAAGAAGTAATTGGAATACTAAGGGCAACTTTGTAAACAGACGAGACTAAAAATGCCAATGCTAATTGGCAGAATAACCAGAATAATGAAAATAGAACGAATGAACGTTCTACACCAAATAATTGGGCAACCCAGGGAAACGACACAAGCCTCAAAAACCCATAAGACCGAATTTTGGCGGCAGAATATATTATAGGTCTCCAAAAGTAATAATACCATTTTTAAGTTCAGAAAATAACAAAATATTACCTATATTTAACAATTTTAGTGTTGCAAATATTTATTTTAATGCCCTAATAGACTCCGGAGCCACTGTAAACGTAATGAACATGCATTACCCAGGTACATCAAACAACGAATAAATTATGCATGCCCTAACCTATCATGCGTGACAAGACATAATTTAGAGGTTAAAGGATCTATATACCTGACCATAAGTAAAGATAATAGAAGTTTCCCTACTAGATTTATTATCTGTAAAAATTTCCCTTATGAGGCGATAATAGGCTCAAATTTTTTAAAAACAAACAACATACTATTAGACGTAGCTAATTCAAAACTTATCTATTCGTCGGAAAAACGGGTCAGAGTGAACAATATCCAAAACAATTCAACAAAGGTAAAAATAAATTATATGAAAGAATACAGAGACCAACAAATTCCGGAAATTACCAAATTATGGAAAGAAATTGTAAGATTAGAACCCTCTAATAATAAACCTAACAAAATTGTTTTAAAGTCAATAAATACAAAAACTTCTGGAAAATACTACGGATTCTTAGTGCGCAAAAGCAAATTTCCACCTAAATCAATGCAAAGAGTTCAAATATCACAAATGATTGCACCAATTAATGATAAAAAGGAAATTTGGATTGCTTCACCAATAGAGGATATCCCTAAAAATTAACATGTGAAGAACAAATTATAAACAACAAAAACAGAGAGGGCTACATTTGGATAACCAATACCCATAAAATGATGTACTTAACTTAAAAAAGGGAACATGCCTGGTAGAGATACAAGTTGTGTCAGAAGTAGACGTAAATAATTGAAAAAAATCAGGGAAAACTTGGTAAATAATATAAACACACAAGAAAACGAATACCCCCTAACCAAAACCCAATTTTTGGAAAAATTGTATTTAAATCATATCACTAATATCTCGCTAAAGCTTAAGTTATGCGAACTACTTTGGGAAATAAAAAAAAAATCAACATACTAGAACGACATAGGTCTAATATCATTCTACGAACTCGCTATACAAACTATAGGATTACCGGTTTCTAAACAACCATACCGTATTTAATACAAATATAAGGAGTGGCTTAAAAATAAAATCAAAGAGCTCGAACGAAATGAAATAATCAGACCCAGCATTATCCCTTATTCTACTCCTGTGATACTTGTACCCCAAAAAAAACAAGGACCTTAGATTAGTGGTAGATTACAGAGCCTTAAATAAACAAGTAGCTAGCGATAAATTCCCGCTTCCCAGAATAGATGAAATCTTGGACTCGATTTCAAACAAAAATCAAATATTCACCTCCCTTGACTTAACTCAGGGATACCACCAAGAAAAATAGCAGAAGGCGACTTATGCAAAACAGCATTCTCTACAAAAGATTGCGGTTTGAATACTTAAAGAGTGCCTTTTGGACTCAAAACAGGTTCAAGCGCATTATGCAGACCCTTGCTTCTCCTACTAAGGGGTGTAAATAACATAATCCATTTCGTGGATGACGTAATATACATGGATAAAAATGCTGAAGACCATTTTTTACCCTATCCAAGGTATTCGAAAAATTTAGAGAGGAAAATTTAAAGTGCAGGCCAGAAAAAGTAAAATTGTTACAAAGTAAAATAAAAATTTTTGGAGTAGTAGTAAAGCAGGGCCAAATTGCCCCAGATCCAGAAAAAATAAAAATTGTAGAGAATCTCAGGCCCCCCCAAACTATAAAACAATTGCGAGGTATCCTGGGACTTTGTGGTTACTTTCGAAGATTCACACGAAACTATTCCCAGATATCTAAGTCCCTAACTGACCTTACTCGAGGAAACCCACAAAAAATTACCTGGTCAAAAGAAGCTCAGGAATCCTTGGATTGTCTGAAAAAGGCACTCATTTCAGAGCCCATCCTGTCATTACCAAACTTCCAAACAGGACAATTCATAGTTACTACAGATGCATGAACCAAGGGAATAGGGGCCTTTCTCTCTCAAATATTTGAAAAGGAAGAAAATGATAAAATTGTAAAGGAAGAAAAAGTAATAGCAGATGCTAGTCATACCCTCACCCCAGGGGAAAAAATTATTCAGCCACCATGCTAGAGCTATTGTCAATAATGCATCACCTAGATAAATTTAGACATTATTTGGTGGGAAGGAAACTTGAATTGCGTTGTGATCATAAGAGCTTACAATATATACAAACTTTTAAAAAACCAACAGGAATCCTCGCTCAATGGATACTCAAAATACAAGATTTGGAATATATATTTGAATACCTCAAGGGAAAGGAAAACACTCCCCGTAACTACCTAAGTAGATTTCTGGAGGATAACCCCTTAAAAATGAAATTAAAGAAGTTAATGCAATAAATTAAAAAACACCCAAAAAGTAAAAGGCTTGAAGCAAGTATCGCCAATAAGTCACAAAATGAGCACAGCCCACTATCTTTAATCAATATAAAAGAAAGCCAAAGTACAGATGAAACATTTACTGCCCTGATAAAATATTTCCTATACGATAAAGAACTACCCAATCACTTAAAGGCACTCAAGAAAGGGATAGATAATTATTATTATGACTTGGATGAAAAAATCTAGAAATTCCCGCATTTAAATATTTCCATTGAGAGATAGGCGGACACCTAGGAATGGATAAGACTTTTCACAAATTGAAACAATAATTTTATGTCCCATCAGCTGTAACTAAACTTAAACAGTTCATAAACAGCTGTGATACATGCAATCAAACAGTTCGTGGTAACGAACTGTAAGTAAGGAGCGACGCGGCTCAATGGCAACCGAAACTCTAAAAAACGGAATTTTGATACCAATAGATACATCAAAAGAATCAGATTTCAAATATATAAGTTTCATCAAGTTTAATCTTACCTATCAAAAGTTAAGCGCCTGAGAAAATTTGGCTGATTTTCGAAAAAAGGGGGAAAGACCCCCTAAAAGTTATAGAACCTTAATGAAAATCACACCATCATATTCAGCGTATAAGAAAACCCTACTGTAACTCCAATCAACAAAAATGTGGAATTTTCCATTTTTCGCCAGAAGAAAGATCACGGATGCGTGTTTATTTTATTTTTTTTCTTTTCCCCAGGGGTGATCGTATCGACCCAGTGGTCCTAGAATATCGTGGGTGGGCTCATTGGAACAGAAATTATAAGTTCTAGTGTCCTTTTTAAGTGACCTAAAAATGGCGGGCAACTAGGCCCCCTCCTACGCTCATTTTTTTCCCAAAGTCACCCGATAAAAATTTTAAGATAGCCATTTTGTTCAGCATGGTCTAAAATATTATAACTATGTCTTTTAGGATGACTTAATCCCTCGAAGCCCCAGGGGGAGGGCTGAAAGTTATGAACTTTAACCAATGTTAACATATAGTATTGGTTATTGGGAAGCATACAGAAGTTTTCAGGGGGAATTTTTTCTGGTAGCGGGGGGGGGCCGGGCGCCGCGGGCGTTATATGGGAGGACCTTTCCAGGAAGGACGTGTTCATGGGGGAAGGGACATTGCTATGAAGGGGGCGCAGGATTTCCCATCATTATTTAAAAAAATCAGAAATGAAATATAAAAAAACAAGTTTTTCAACTGAAAGTAAGGAGCAACACCAAAACTCAAAACGAACAAAAAAATATCAGCTATATGATTGGGTTCACCTTCTAGTCAATGCCACGCTGTTTAAACCAAATATTTTTTAGTACTTTCATAAGAGCTATTTATTCTAATTAACGGCCATTGTGATTAAGGGGTCATTTTTAAAGAATTGGAACAAAATTCGAACTTTAGCGTAAAGAGCAAGGTATTGACTAGGGGGCAAACCCCCTATTATACGTATTAAAAATATATGAATATAGAAGTTTGTTACGTAGGTTAATTCGTAAGTTACGTATATTTATTTCTAATAAAAACGTTCGTAAATAAAATTCAACAAGTTTCGAGAAAGCCATTTAACCAAATAAAAGTAAAATTAATATGCCAATTTCGTTTTAATTATTCATGCACGGTGAGCAGAAATCAAAACCTGCATTAATCAAAAAACGTTCACAAATGAAATAAAAAAACAAGGTTTTTTAACTGAAAGTAAGGAATGACATTAAAACTTAAAACGAACAGAAATTATTCCGTATATGAAAGGGGCTGTCTCCTCCTCAACGCCTCGCTCTTTACGCTAAAGTTTTTTTACTCAATTTCACAACTTCAGAGTTCACAAGATCACAACTCAATTTTTTTAACAATAAAATTTTGTTTTAATTGCAAATTTTTTTAATTAACTTTAACGAAATTCACACCATCAGATTCAGTTTATCAATGAACATTATTAAAGAAGCTTCAAACTCCTATCTGCAAAAACGTGGAATTTGGCATTTTTAATTAACTTTAACGAAAATTAAACCATCACATTCAGCTTATCAGAGAACCCTATTAAAGAAGTTTCACGCTTCTATCTGCAAAAAGGTGGAAATTTGCATTTTTTGCTCGAAGAAAGATTACGATGCGTGCCCTGCAAAAAATGGAGGGCCACTAGGCCCCCTCCCACGCTCATTTTTTTCTCAAAGTCACCCAATTAAAATATTGAGATAGCCATTTTGTTCAGCATAGTCGAAAATCTAATAAACATGTCTTTTAGGATGACTTAATCCCCCACAGTTCCCAGGGTAAGGGCTCCAAGATATGAACTTTGCCCATTGCTTACATATTGTATTGGTTATTGGGAAGTACACAAACATTTTCAGGAAGGATTTTTTTCTGGTGGGGGGACTGGAGGAGGGGGTTACTCGGGAGAATCTTTCCGTGGAGGATGTTTCTTTAGGGTAAGGGACATTTCTATGAAGGGTGCGCCGGATTTCCAAGCATTATTTAAAAAACGATCAGAAATTAAATTACAAAAAACAAGTATTTTCAACTGAAAGTAAGAAGCAACATTAGAACTTAAAATGAAAAGAAATTATTACGTATATGAAGGGGTTTTCCCCCAAGTCAATACCTCGCTCTTTACGCTACAGTTTTTTTAGTGCTTTCAAAAGAACTATCTATTCTAATTAAACGGCCTTTGTGATTCAGGGGTCTGTGAATTAATTTTTTTAACTTTTAACGTAAAGAGCGTGGTAAGGGGAGAACCCCCTAATATACGTAATAAAAAAAACAAGCAACACGGCTCAATTCATTATTAAAATCAACAGTAAGCTCATATAAGATAGTAACATTTACTGCAACTATCACAAAAAAGGAAGCAAGACAAAAATGAGAACCAGATAAATGAAAAAAAAACATATACCAACGTATCTAACGGTCTGCCTGATATTTAACTGGTTTATATAAAAGGTTGCACTGATCAGCTTATGCTTAAATTCCTTTATCAATAGTGATTCTACCAAATTGAATGATAGGCTGTTCCCTTTTTTATTTTATTTTTTGGTTCAATAACATAAACTGTATGCCAATGGTACTGATGGCTAGCTGCTAAAATTGACAAAAAAAGTTTGTGTTTGATCTACATGCCTTCTGTGAAAGTGGAATCTGGGGATGTCAGAATCTGGAGATACTTTCGAAGGACAGCAGAAGTTACTATTAAGTTTAAATATACAACCTGCTGCTATTTGGGTATTTCCTCAGTTTTTCTCTTAAGAGGGTGATCATGGTAAATGATTGTCATTCCGTAAGTACTTTGCCATAGAATTTGATTTATCAGGATGTTGCAGATTTGCTGATTGGCGTAAAAATTGCTTCAAAGCAGTCTTGCAGCATAATGGAAGTAAATTTGAATTTCTTTATATTGGATAATAGTTCACACGGAAATAGATCTACAATAAAAATAAATTCAAATATTCAAAACATCAATGGAGGAGGAGGGTGTTTCAAAACACACGCCATACTGTGGGCTTCGAATGGAGGTTATGCAAAATATCCTTGCTTAATTTCTTTTATTTCAGTAGAAGAGCCAGTGTTCCACACTGGACAAAGGCGGACTATCCTGCTCAAGACAGTTTAACTCTTATCGATAAGTGCTATTACTAAAAATCCTTAGAAATTCTTAAGTGTATTTTTGCATAGAAGAGAGCCTGAACGTGAAGGCTGATATGCCAGGTCTGGAAAAAAAAACTCTTACAAGAACTTGGCAAAAGGTGGAAAAATCTGCATCCAAATATTAAGTTGAGATTTAAAGAGAAGTCCGATAAGGACAAACTGAGGTATGAAAACGAGAAGGTGGTGAAGCACAAAGAGGCATGTTACTGTTTAATATTTAAATCAGCTTATTTGTCTATATTAGTTTTGTGTAGGTACTGCTATCGATTTGTTACCCGAAAACCTCCCTAACGACAGAAGAGTTGGATCAAAATCCAGTATATAAGTACCCTATGGTACTTATATATTCATTATTAAAAACAACAGTAAGCTCATATAAGATAAGAACATTTACTGCAACTATCACACAACAGGAAGTAAGACAAAAATGAGAACCAGATTATTGAAAAAAACATATACCAACCTATCTAACAGTCTGCCAGATATTTAACTGGTTTATATAAAAGGTTGCACTGATCAGCTTATGCTTAAATTCTTGTATCAATAGTGATTCTACCAAATTGAATGATAGGCTGTTCCTCTTTTTAATTTTCTTTTTCGGTTCAATACTATAAACTGTATGCCAATGTTTCTGATGGCTAGCTGCTAAAATTGACAAAAAAAAAGTTTGAGTTTGATCTACATGCCTTCATTGAAAGTGGAATCTGAGGAATCTGGAGATACTTTCGAAAGACAGCGGAAGTTACTATTAAGTTTAAATAAACAACCTGCTGCTATTTGGGTATTTTCTCAGTTTTTTTCTTAAGAGGTTGATAGGGTAAATGATTGTCATTCCCGAAGTGCTTTGCCATAGAATTTGATTTATTAGGATGTTGCAGATTTGCTGATTGGCCTAAAAATTACTTCAAAGCAGTCTTTCTGCATAATGGAAGTAAATTTGAATCTCTTCATATCGGATAATAGTTCACAAGGAAATAAATCTACAATGATTAAATAAATTCAAATATTCAAAACATCAATGGAGGAGGAGGGTGTTTCAAAACACACGCCATATTGTGGGCTTACAATGGAGGTTATGCATAATATCCTTGCTTAATTTTTTTTATTTCAGTAGAAGAGCCAGTGATCCACACTGGACAAAGGCGGACTATCCTGCTCAAAACAGTTTAACTCTTATCGATAAGTGCTGAAGGTGGAAATATCTGCATCCAAATGATGAGATGAGATTTAAAGAGAAGTCTGATAAGGACAAACTGAGGTATGAAGAGGAGAAGGTGTTGAAGCACGAAGAGGTATGTTACTGTTTAATATTTTAAATCAGCTTTTTTTGTCTATATTAGTTTTGTGTAGGTACTGCTATCGATTTGTTACCCGAAAACCTCCCTAATGACAGATGAGTTGGATCAAAATCCAGTTCAATTGAATCAAAATCCAGTATATAAGTACCCTATGGTACTTATATATTCATTATTAAAAACAACAGTAAGCTCAAATAAGATAGTAACATTTACTTCAACTATCACAAAAAAGGAAGTAAGACAAAAATGAGAACCAGATAAATGAAAATGAAAAACATATACCAACCTATCTAACGGTCTGCCAGATATTTGACTGGTTTATATAAAAGATTGCACTGATCAGCTTATGCTTAAATTCTTGTATCAATAGTGATTCTATCAAATTGAATTATAGGCTGTTCCCCTTTTTTATTTTCTTTTTTGGTTCAATAACATAAACTGTATGCCAATGGTGCTGATGGCTAGCTGCTAAAATTGACAAAAAAAAGGTTTGTGTTTGATCTACATGCCTTCTGTGAAAGTGAAATCTGGGGATGTCAGAATCTGGGGAATCTGGAGATATTTTCGAAAGACAGCAGAAGTTACTATTAAGTTTAAATATACAACCTGCTGCTATTTGGGTATTTTCTCAGTTTTTCTCTTAAGAGGGTGATCAGGGTAAATGATTGTCACTCCCGAAGTGCTTTGCCATAGAATGTGATTTATCAGGATGCTGCAGATTTGCTGATTGGCGTAAAAATTGATTCAAAGCAGTCTTGCTGCATAATGGAAGTAAATTTGAATTTCTTCATATCAGATAATAGTTCAGACGGAAATAAATCTAAAATGATTAAATAAATTCAAATATTCAAAACATCAATGGTGGAGGAGGGTGTTTCAAAACACACGCCATACTGTGGGCTTATAATGGAGGTATGCAAAATATCCTTGCTTAATTTCTTTTACTTCAGTAGAAGAGCCAGTGATCCACACTGGACAAAGGCTGACTATCCTGCTCAAGACAGTTTAACTCTTATCGATAAGTGCTATTGCTAAAAATCCTTTTTAGAAATCCTTATGTGTATTTTTGCATAGAAGAGAGCCCGAACGTGAAGGCTGATATGCCGGGTCTGGAACAAAAAAAAACTCTTACAAGAACTTGGCAGGAGGTGGAAAAATCTGCATCCAAATATTAAGATGAGATTTAAAGAGAAGTCCGATAAGGGCAAATTGAGGTATGAAAACGAGAAGGTGGTGAAGCAAGAAGAGGCATGTTACTGTTTAATACTTAAATCAGCTTATTTGTCTATATTAGTTTTGTGTAGGTACAGCTATCAATTTGTTACCCGAAAACCTCCCTAATGACAGAAGAGTTGGATCAAAATCCAGTATATAAGTACCTAATGGTTGATTTATCAGGATGTTGCAGATTTGCTGATTGGCGTAAAAATTGCTTCAAAGCAGTTTTGCTGCATAATGGAAGTAAATTTGAATCTCTTCATATATCTTCAAATATTAAAAACATCAATGGAGGAGGAGGGTGTTTCAAAACACACGCCATATTGTGGGCTTAGAATGGAGGTTATGCAAAATATCATTGCTTATTTTTTTTTATTTCAGTAGAAGAGCCAGTAATACACACTGGACAAAGGCGGACTAGCCTGCTCAAGACAGTTTAACTCTTATCGATAAGTGCTATTACTAGAAATTCTTATGTGTATTATTGCATAGAAGAAAGCCCGAACGTGAAGGCTGATATGCCGGGTCTGGACCAAATAAACTCTTACAAGAACTTGGCAGAAGGTGGAAAAATCTGCATCCAAATGATATGATGAGATTTAAAGAGAAGTCCGATAAGGACAAACTGAGGTATGAAAAGGAGAAGGTGGTGAAGCACGAAGATGTATGTTACTGTTTAATATTTTAAATCAGCTTTTTTTTGTTTATATTAGTTTTGTGTAGGTACTGCTATCGATTTGTTACCCGAAAACCTCCCTAATGACAGAAGAGTTGGATCAAAATCTAGTTCAGTTGAATCAAAATCCAGTATATAAGTTCCCTATGGTACTTATATGTTCATTATTAAAACAACAGTAAGCACATATAATATAAGAACATTTACTGCAACTATCACATAACAGGAAGTAAGACAAAAATGAGAACCAGATAAATGAAAAAAAACATATACCAACCTATCTAACAGTCTGGCAGATATTTAACTGGTTTATATAAAAGGTTGCACTGATCACCTTATGCTTAAATTCTTGTATCAATAGTGATTCTACCAAATTGAATGATAGGTTGTTCCCTTTTTTGATTTTCTTTTTCGGTTCAATAACATAAACTGTATGGCAATGGTGCTGATGGCTAGCTGCTAAAATTGACAAAAAAAAATTGTGTTATATCTACATGCCTTCTGTGAAAGTGGTATCTGGGGATGTGGGAATCTGGAGATACTTTCGAAAGACAGCAGAAGTTACTAGTAAGTTTAAATATACAATCTGCTGCTATTTGGGTATTTTCTCAGTTTTTCTCTTAAGAGGGTGATCAGGGTAAATGATTGTCATTCCCGAAGTGGTTTGCCATAGAATTTGATTTATTAGAATGTTTCAGATTTGGTGATTGGCGTAAAAATTGCTTCAAAGCAGTCTTGCTGCATAATGGAAGTAAATTTGAATCTCTTCATATCGGATAGTAGTTCACACGGAAATAAATCTACAATGATTAAATAAATTCAAATATTTAAAACATCAATGGAGGAGGAGGGTGTTTCAAAACACACGCCATATTGTGGGCTTAGAATGAAGGTTATGCATAATATCCTTACTTAATTTTTTTTATTTCAGTAGAAGAGCTAGTGATCCACACTCGACAAAGGCGGACTATCCTGCTCAAGACAGTTTAACTCTTATCAATAAGTGCTATTACTAGAAATCCTTAGAAATCCTTTTTGGAAATTTTTATGTGTATTTTTGCATAGAAAAAAGCCCGAACCTGAAGGCTGATATTCCGGGTCTGGACCAAAAAAACTCTTACAAGAACTTGGCACAAGGTGGCAACTCTTACAAGAACTTATATGCATAATATCCTGGCTTAATTTTTTTATTTTAGTAGAAGACCTAGTGATCCACACTGGACAAAGGCGGAATATCCTGCTCAAGACAGTTTAACTCTTATCGATAAGTGCTATTACTAGAAATCCTTAGAAATCCTTATGTGTAATTTTGCATAGAAGAAAACCCGAACGTGAAGGCTGATATGCCGGGTCTGGACCAAAAACAAAATCTTACAAAAACTAGGGAGAAGGTGGAAAAATCTGCATCCAAATGGTAAGATGAGATTTAAAGAGAAGTCTGATAAGGACAAACTGAGGTATGAAAAGGAGAAGGTGGTGAAGCACGAAGAGGTATGTTACTGCTTAATATTTTAAATCAGTTTTTTTTTAAATATACAAGTTTCATCGAGTTAGTCTTACCCATAAAAACTTACGAGCCTGAGAAATTTTCTCTTATTTTCGAGAAAGGGGGAAATATCCTCTAAAAGTCATAGAATCATAATGATAATCACGCCATCAGATTCAGCGTATCAGAGAACACTTTCATAAAAATTTCAAACTCCTTTCTACGAAAATGTGGAATTTTGTATTTTAATTACCCACCCATGAAAAAGAAAAACAAATAGAGAAAACAAAAAACGAGACGGCTGCCATTATATACAAAATATAAAAAAAAACACGACGCGGATATTTCTCCTGTATGGAAACGAGGCGTCTTCTGCACAAAAGAAGAAGGATCAAAGCTAAAAATAAACTAAAATAAATAAAACCACCACCAATATTGATAAAATACAATTGTTGCGATTGTTAGTTTTATTGCTTTGCATGTTTTTTATAAAATTCTAATACTATAAAAATTATATAGTAATCTTTCGTTTCCCATTTATATGGGGTTGCCAGGAAACTAGGAATCATAAATGGGATCCTGAATGAAAAGAAGCCCTTGTTTAAAAGAAGGATTTGAGACTAAAAGCTGTTTCTAAGATAATCTTTTTTTTTATTTTCAAGTGATGGGGGTGAGGTGAGCGCATCTTTGAACATATACGACTGGATGATAATTTCCAAATCCCCAGTATGGACCGTTCTTTCAGGACAGGCTTTAAGCATGGCGAGTTTACTCGCAACTGCGGGGGCCAAAGGCCACCGCTATTGCACCAAAAATAGCCTCATAATGATTCACCAGCCATGGGGACATTTTTCCGTAAGTATAGATCGACGACAATTTATTTTTTTGCGTGTCTTAGTTTGGGTGTGAAAAGGTATGAAAAGGAGAAGGTGGTGAAGCACGAAGAGGTATGTTACTGTTTAATATTTTAAATGAGCTTTTTTTTTGTCTATATTAGTTTTGTGTAGGTACTGCTATCGATTTGTTACCCGAAAACCTCCCTAATGACAGAAGAGTATCGGTGAAAACTATCACCGATATTGATAAAATACAATTGTCGCAATTGTTGTTTTATTGTTTTGCATGTTTTTTTATGAAATTCTAATACTGTAAAAATTATATAGTAATCTTTCGTTTCCCATTTATATGGGGTCGCCAGGAAACTAGGAATCATAAATGGGATCCTGAATGAAAAGAAGCCCTCGTTTAGAAGAAGAATTGGAGACTAAAAGCTGTTTCTCAGTTAATCTTTTTTTTATTTTCAAGTGATGGAGGTGAGGTGAGCGCATCTTTGAATATATACGACTGGATGATAATTTCCAAATACCCAGTATGGACCGTTGTTTCAGGACAGGCTTTAAGCATGGCGAGTTTACTCGCAACTACGGGAGCCAAAGGCCGCCGCTATTGCACCAAAAATAGCCTTATAATGATTCACCAGCCATGGGGACATTTTTCCGTAAGTATAGATCGACGACAATTTATTTTTTTGTGTCTTAGTTTGGGTTTGAAAAGGTATGAAAAGGAGAAGGTGGTGAAGCACGAAAAGGTATGTTACTGTTTAATATTTTAAATCAGCTTTTTTTGTCTATATTAGTTTTGTGTAGGTACTGCTATCGATTTGATACCCGAAAACCTCCCTAATGACAGAAGAGTTGGATCAAAATCCCGTTCAGTTGAATCAAAATCCAGTATATAAGTACCCTATGGTACTTATATATTCATTACTAAAAACAACAGTAAGCTCATGTAAGATAAGAACATTTACTGCAACTATCACAAAACAGGAAGTAAGACAAAAATGAGAACCAGATAAATGAAAGCCAAAAAAACATATACCAACCTATCTAACAGTCTGCCAGATATTTAACTGGTTTATATAAAAGGTTGCACTGATCAGCTTATGCTTAAATTCTTGTATCAATAGTGATTCTACGAAATTGAATGATAGGCTGTTCCCCTTTTTATTTTCTTTTTTGGTTCAATAACATAAACTGTATGCCAATGGTGCTGATGGCTAGCTGATAAAATTGACAACAACAAAAAGTTTGTGTTTGATCTACATGCCTTCTGGGAAAGTGGAATCTGGGGATGTAAGAATCTGGGGAATCTGGAGATACTTTCGAAAGACAGCAGAAGTTACTATTAAGTTTAAATATACAACCTGCTGCTATTTGGGTATTTCCTCAGTTTTTCTCTTAAGAGGGTGATCAGGGTAAATGATTGTCATTCCCGAAGTGCTTTGCCATAGAATTTGATTTATCAGGATGTTGCAGATTTGCTGATTGGCGTAAAAATTGCTTCTAAGCGGTCTTGCTTCATAATAAAAGTAAATTTGAATTTCTTCATATCGAATAATAGTTCAAACGGAAATAAAGCTACAATGATTAAATATATTCAAATATTAAAAAGATCAATGGAGGAGGGGGGTGTTTCAAAACACATGCCATATTGTGGGCTTAGAATGGAGGTTATGCAAAATATCCTTGCTTAATTTTTTTTTTATTTCAGTAGAAGAGCCAGTGCTCCACACTGGACAAAGGCAGACTACCCTGCTCAAGACAGTTTAACTCTTATCGATAAGTGCTATTACTAGAAAACCTTTTTAAAAATCCTTATGTGTATTTTTGCATAGAAGAAAGCCCGAACGTGAAGGCTGATATGCCGGGTCTTGACCAAAAAAAAACTCCTACAAGAACTTTGCAGAAGGTAGAAAAATCTGCATCCAAATTATATGATGATATTTAAAGAGAATTCCGATAAGGACAAACTGAAGTATGAAAGGGAGATGGTGGTGAAGCACGAAGAGTTATGTTACTGTTTAATATTTTAAATCAGCTTTTTTTGTCTATATTAGTTTTGTGTAGGTACTGCTATGGATTTGTTACCCGAAAACCACCCTAATGACAGAAGAGTTGGATAAAAATCCAGTTCAGTTGAATCAAAATCCAGTATATAAGTACCCTATGGTACTTATATATTCATTATTAAAAACAACAGTAAGCTCATATAAGATAAGAACATTTACTGCAACTATCACATAACAGGAAGTAAGACAAAAATGAGAACCAGATAAATGAAAAAAAAACATATACCAACCTATCTAACAGTCTGCCAGATATTTAACTGGATTATATAAAAGGTTGTACTGATCAGCTAATGCTTAAATTCTTGTATCAATAGTGATTCTACCAAATTGAATGATAGGCTGTTCCCCTTTTTGATTTTCTTTTTCGGTTCAATAACATAAAATGTACGCCAATGATGCTGATGGCTAGCTGCTAAAATTGACAAAAAAAAAGTTTGCGTTTGATCTACATGCCTTCTGTGAAAGTGGAATCTGGGGATGTGGGAATCTGGAGATACTTTCGAAAGACAGCAGAAGTTAATAGTAAGTTTAAATATACAACCTGCTGCTATTTGGGTATTTTCTCAGTTTTTCTCTTAAGAGGGTGATCAGGGTAAATGATTGTCATTCCCGAAGTGCTTTGCCATAGAATTTGATTTATCAGGATGTTGCAGATTTGCTGATTGGCGTAAAAATTGCTTCAAAGCAGTCTTGCTGCGTAATGGAAGTAAATTTGAATCTCTACATATCGGATAGTAGTTCACACGGAAATAAATCTACAATGATTAAATAAATTCAAATATTAAAAACATCAATGGAGGAGGAGGGTGTTTCAAAACACACGCCATATTATGGGCTTAGAATGGAGGTTATGCATAATATCCTTGCTTAATTTTTTTTTATTTCAGTAGAAGAGCCATTGATCCACACTGGACAAAGGCGGTCTATCCTTCTCAAGACAGTTTAACTCTTATCGATAAGTGCTATTACTAGAAATCCTTTTTAGAAACCTTATGTGTAATTTTGCATAGAAGAAAGTCCGAACGTGAAGGCTGATATGCCGGGTCTGGACAAAAAAAAACTCTTACAAGAACTTGGCAGAAGGTGGAAAAATCTGCATCCAAATGATAAGATGAGATTTAAAGAGACGTCTGATAAGGACAAACTGAGGTATGAAAAGGAGAAGGTGGTGAAGCACGAAGAGGTATGTTAGTGTTTAATATTTTAAATCAGCTTTTTTTGTCTATATTAGTTTTGTGTAGGTACTGCTATCGATTTGTTATCCGAAAACCACCCTAATGACAGAAGAGTTGGATCAAAATCCAGTTCAGTTGAATCAAAATCCAGTATATAAGTACCCTATGGTACTTGTATATTCATTATTAAAAACAACAGTAAGCTCATATAAGATAAGAACACTTACTGCAACTATCACATAACAGGAAGTTAGACAAAAATGAGAACCAGATAAATGAAAAAAAAACATATACCAACCTATCTAACAGTCTGCCAGGTATTTAACTGGTTTATATAAAAGGTTGTACTGATCAGCTTATGCTTAAATTCTTGTATCAATAGTGATTCTACCAAAGTGAATGATAGGCTGTTCCCCTTTTTGATTTTCTTTTTCGGTTCAATAACATAAAATGTATGCCAATGGTGCTGATGGCTAGCTGCTAAAATTAACAAAAAAAAGTTTGTGTTTGATCTACATGCCTTCTGTGAAAGTGGAATCTGGGGATGTGGGAATATGGAGATACTTTCAAAAGACAACAGAAGTTACTAGTAAGTTTAAATATACAACCTGCTGCTATTTGTGTATTTTCTCAGTTTTTCTCTTAAGAGGGTGATCAGGGTAAATCATTGTCATTCCCGAAGTGCTTTGCCATAGAATTTGATTTATCAGGATGTTGCAGATTTGCTGATTGGCGTAAAAATTGCTTCAAAGCAGTCTTGCTGGATAATGGAAGTAAATTTGAATCTCTTCATATCAAGCAAATTGATCTCCAAAATACGTTTTAGAAACTCCAACCATTTTTATGACTGAGGGACCAATCATGACTGTGATAGATCCAACAACAATATGTATACCCACATGCACATTATAAAACACCTGAACATTATAATCAGGAATATGTATATAATGCATCATTTCCAGATAATCAGGAAGATATGTGGCGAGTAACAAAAAGGTAAATAAATTCAAAACTCCTTAACAAGATTATTAAGTAAATATCCTTTAAAAAATAATGTCAATAAGAAAAGCATGGAGTTGCCCTAATTTAAACAATCTCAACCATCACCAGGTTAGGTTAGATTACATGCAAGCATGTAAGCTAACCTAACCTATTGTTTTGGTATATCCGTGCAAAAATGTAGAATTTTGTATTTGATGTTTCAATTGTGCACTGTCATCTATATCTATTGTCCCCTCCTCAACAACTAGCTCTTTACGCTAAATTTCGAATTCTTTCCCAATTCCTTAAGAACGACTCCTGAAACACAAGATTCGTTATAGAATCGACGTAGTCGTCCTAGAATATTGTAAGAGGGTTTATTCGAAACATTGTATTTTTTTCTAAAAGAAGGATTATGCCTGATTAGAGCTTTTAAATTAATCTGTCCCAATTCTTTAAGAACGACATCTGAAACACAAGTGTCGTTATAGAGTCGACCCAGTGGTCCTAGAATATCATAAGAGGGTTCATTCAAAACAATATATTTTTTGCCAGAAGAAGGATTACGCCTGATTAGAGCTTTTTCAATAATCATCTTAACAGTCCTTTCTGTTATGACTTCGGAGGTTCTGGGTGTCTTTGGCAATTTAACGGTGAAGATCTCTTAGTAAATCAGAAATCTAAAAGACAATCGAAAATAAAATGAGCTAAGGTTGTATTTAAGAAGGGGGCATGTGTAAGCTGACCTAACCTAACCTATGGTTTTTGTATTTCCGTGCAAAAATGAAGAATTTAGTATTTGATGTTTCAGTTGTGCACTGTCATCTATATCTATTGTCCCCTCCTCAACACCTAGCTCTTTACGCTAAAGATTGAATTCTGTCCGAATTCTGTAAGGACGACTCCTGAAACAAAAGGGTCGCTATAGAATCGACCTAGTGGTCCTAGAATATTGTAAGAGGGTTCAGTGTATTGTTTTTTGCAAGAAGAAGGATTATGCCTGATTCGTGCTTTTTTATTAATCATCTTAACAGTCCTTTATATTATGACTTCGGATGTTCTGGGTGTCTTTGGCAGTTTAACGGTGAAGATCTCTTAGTAAATGAGAAATCTGAAAGACAATTGAAAATAAAAAGATCGAAGATTGTATTTAAGAAGGGGGCACATTTACTAGGGGGGCTAACCTAGCCTAACCTATGGTTTTGGTATATCCGTGCAAAAATTTGGAATTTAGTATTTGATGTTTAAATTGTGCAGTCATCTATATTTATTATCCCCTCCTCAACGCCTCGCGCTTTACGCTAAAGTTCGAAATTTGTCCTAATTCTTTAAGAACGACTCCTGAAACACAAGGGTCGCTAAAGAATCGATCTAGTGGTCCTAGAATATTGTAAGAGGGTTCATTCGAAACATTGTATTTTTTTGCCAGAAGAAGAATTATGCCTGATTAGAGCTTTTTTATTAATCTGTGCCAATTCTTTAAGAACGACTCCTGAAACATAAGTGTCGTTATAGAATAGACCTAGTGGTCCTAGAATATTGTAAGAGGGTTCATTCGAAACATCGTATTTTTTGCCAGAAGAAGGATTATGCCTAATTAGAGCTTTTTTATTAATCATCTTAACATTCCTTTATATTATGACTTCTGAGGTTCTGGGTGTCTTTGGCAATTTAACGGTGAAGATCTCTTAGTAAATGAGAAATCTGACAGACAATTGAAAATAGAAAGAGCTATGATTGTATTTAAGAAGGGAACATTTAAGGTTCTTAAGAACAGATTTTGGTAATTGACTAATTCAAAAGCAAATCTTTAAAGTGAAAAGTGCTAAACTTTATTTTACATAGTGGGATATACAAGGTCCTTAGAAGGTTCCGATCACTTTGGTTAATCTAGTGAAGAACAGATTTGGGTAACTGACAAATTCCAAATCTAATCTCGAAACAATAGGAGCAAAATTTCAACTTAAAAAAGGGAGGTTATTTAGTAATCTATCAAAGTGGTAGCAGTGGTGCCTCGCACGAGTATTACGTCTCCCCCTACTCATAAGGTTTGTTATTATTTTAATTTATTCAAATAACTGTACAATGAGATCAATTGCTTGGCTTGGGTCTTCAGGTACTGCCAGATAGTATTGCAGAGTTGTTTTCAATGCTGAAGAATGGCTGGGAATCACCAACAAAGACAAGGCAGTTGCTGATATAGGTATGTTTTTTAAACCAATACCAGAGATCTTATTAGACCAAATTGGTAATCAAATTATCTGACTTTATTTACCGTTAGCTTGGTGGAAAAATTAATAACTTACAGACTCAGCGAATATTGGCAATATTTTTTAATGTTATGATCTATTGTACCGTGAGTAGAAAACAAAATAACTTATAGAAAGTTTTTCCCTCCCAAAATGTTTCATAGATAATTTAAAGTTCCCTTTATTTCTGACAAGTAAGGGACACCTATGCTGATAAAACTATCACAAAATGTCCCACGGAATATTCTATTGTTTATCTTATTACCCATTTTTAAACTTCTTTCTAATTTCTAACGAGGAGAGAAAACCTGAAATTTATCCTAATTCAGACATCCCTTTAAAATACCAAATAAAAAATACGTTCATATTCACATACCAACCTGATGAGTTTTAAGCAAAAACAAAAGTACTTTGTAAAGCTTCATATTTCTTTGTTCCTGTGAACAAAGGAGATTTTAGAATTTCCAAATATTCTCGACAGATTTCAAAGAGCGAAAAGTATTGTTTGATTTTGCAATACAAAAGAAGTGCGTTCCTTTGATATCAGAAATGAAAGAGATTTGATGATTCGCAAAAGTACTTGACAAATTTCAGAACATAGTTTAAAACTAAGTATGGTGTTCTTTAGGGATGTGAGATTCGAATGATTGAAAATTGCTATAAAACTATTGGACTGTTGTAAAGCATAATAAGAATTATTTAAAACATAATAAGGGTATGTGGAGTGCCCCAAAATAAGTTGGTCCAATCGTGAATTAGTTTTTTATTGATCAAAAACGAAATCAGTGATATATCTGAATGAAAATATATTTTCGAGGCATTCGGGTATTATATTGCAGTCAGAGCATTGAGTTAGGAGATTATTATGAGAGAGCAGATAGTCAGGACCAGAATTTGAAGTTCTGCATCACTTCTTGTCTTATGTTTGTACTCTGCAGTCTATATGAATGTAAGTGACAATAAACCTATTACTTTCTTAATTGTGTTTTTTATATATGTCAATATCTCGATTCTTAGTAGGTAACTAGTTCTCTGTCTCCAGAAAACGCTCCATAAGGAATCTGATCTTCATGAAAAATTTAAGGAACTTGGCAGAGAGTTTGACTCTAGATATTAAGGCTACGCTTCCATATTAGGAGTTCTTCAACAGTAAGATCAAGAGTCAGTCAGTTTTCCCCCATGATAAATGACAAATGATTTCCCCCACTAGAACACATGGATAAATTTTCCCCCATTAGAATTTACTGTTTAATTCCCCCATTAGAATTGCGGATTAAATTCCCCCGGTAGAATTTTTCTTAATTAAATCCCCACGGTAAACTATGGTCAAGGGCTAATATTCATAAGAAAAGGGAAAAATTATACAGTATTTATTACCACATGACAAGTAAAATCACTGAGAGGTAAATAGGCACCAAAATGCCCCCTCTTTATATGCTCTTGTTGCAAGAGCACAAAAGCTGGCCGGCAGCACAGCCAGCTCACCAGCCCTATTAGAGGTAATCCGGTTGGTAATTTCCCTTATATTTGTCAACTGTTGACCTGCCCTCCAAGATCCATTTTGAGGTCATTTGAGTGCACATATGTTGCTATGGCAGAAGATCTGATATATGTGAGAAAGTAAAGGGAATCTAAAAACTTAATTTGGAACTTAGAATTCCAAAAGAATTATCTAATATTCTCCTTGCTCGGGACAGAGAATAGTTAAATATTCGTTCCACAGCTGAGAGATCTTTACTTCCAAAGGGACGTGCCATATTTGGTTTTAGAGGAAAGGCTTCATCGCTTTCAAACATATAAGGAAAGTTGACTGATTGTGTGGTCATAATTGGAAGGTAAGTCCAATCTCTTTTCATTCAGGTCTCTCCAAAATGATGAAGAAGCAAATATGCCACCGTCTCCTCACTTCAACACCTCCCTATTTCAACATATGTGAAACGGTAATCACCAACAGAGGCAAGGACAGTTAATGATATAGGTATGTTTTTGGAGCCTCACACACAGCAAAGAAAACCACCGATGAGTATTTTTCCATCAACTGATCCTAGAAAATTTGGGAAATTCTCTCTAGCCCAGAATTCTTTACTGATCTTCAGAAAATGCTCTTTCGGTGGGGATTTGAGGTAATCTTCTTCCAAAACTACGACAATTTATAATAACGTTTTATGTAATATTATAAGCGTCTCTTAAAAATTATATTGTAGTGTCTCTTATGATGTATTATGGTAATTACTTGGCTAAAAAAAAAAAACTGTCTTCCTACTTTAGTAACTGAAATAAATGAGCACTTGAACAAGGTCTAGACCCTACTCATTCATCCAGTTCCCCAGGACAAAACAATATATCCAATCCAACAATCCGAAAATAAAGTCCAAAATAGAGCAAAATCAGCATCAATAAGTATAAGTCAATGTTCTGAAACCAAGCTATAGCACCTTAAATCTACAAAAACATTATATTCCCAAGGTGATCACCACATATCAGGGCTCATCAGATGAAAACTTATTGCCTAAATGGGTTTCGGCGCTTAAATTTCATTACCCAGGCAATATGAGCGCGCCATGCCATAATCTGGCATACCCCAATGGAATAAACATAACCAAAAACCAAAATATCCAAAAAATAAAAATATATACCCCAGAAAATTTTTTTCAAGCATCCTTAACCAACCTTCAAACAACACAGAAAACCAAACCTTCAGCCGATTTAAATACAAATAAATAAATAGCACTAGTCCTCCCCCCGGAACAATTTCACTCTCACTCAAATTCTAAGAATTAAATTCCGAATATCACACCTTAATCTTACCACATGTGTCGCAACCAACCCTAAACTACCGGAAAGATAAACCAGATTCTTTCAACAAGTTACCGTAAAATATCATTCAAGATATCTTGATAACTTTTATTATACTTTTGTAAAAGCTGATTATACTTAAAACAAAGCTTTTTAAATTACCAAGCAAGTTTATTGGCGGAAAAACCTCTTACGATTAGCTTCTTGCTAAGTAACATACATCTATTTCTAATTCTAAAATCGACGTAATTAGTACAAATAATTAGTACGATGTAATTAGTTAGGCATATTTTGAAAAGGAAGAGAAACATTCCAAAATACAAGACTGATCATGAGGATTTTCAAAGAAATGAGATTCTAGAATGTAGAATCTCAGGAGTTATACATTAGGGAAGGGTTAAGGTACAGCCAGTCTGCATGCAAAATATGCTAGGTACAATTATTCTGCATATTATGAAGTAAGAATTGTTTTCTGACTTTAAACTGACCCCCCCTCTAATGTGCAAATATATAGCCCAAGTTTCTTTCTTAAGTAACGAAGAAACCGGTTTGTTTTCATGTTTTACACAGTGTCAACTTGCGTGAGTGGCGTATAATACACAAGTACCTAAATTTTCTTCCCCCTATGGAAAATAGTAAAACCAAGTGAGCTATGAGTGCGCTAGGCGTCGCCTCAATGGAAGTGATCAGGGTTAGTTCAGGGAAAAAGTTAAAATGATTGATGGAAGCGTGGTAGGGGAGTAGCATAACCACACTCACCCCCCCCTCCCCAATACAGAAGCCGAAGAAGTTCTTATTGCTCGTCAAGAAATTAAAAAACGAGCAAAAGTAACTTCTGACCCTTCCTCTATAATTCCTTCAACTGTTATGGGAGGCTTGACAGACCTTGCTGTCGCCAGGCTTCCTACGGTCAGGCCCCTCAGTCGAAAAGCTTGGGCAGTTAAACAGTCCATTAGCGCTCCAACTGCTCTTTCAGGCTGTAGGGCCGACACAAACATCCCGAACCTTCTTCTAAAATTTGACAAAAATGAGCATCTTCTTCTTTTTGACAGTGTAGGAGATTCTCAGCAACTGCTAATTTTTGGAACCCGAAGAAACTTGGAAATACTCCAGAGGTATGATAATTGTTTTATAGATGATACCTTTAAGATTTCCCCCCTTTTGTTTTATCAGCTCTACACAATCCATGCTCTTGTTCAAAATAACACTGGCCCTTGCCTTTACGCCTTTCTCACCAATAAGTCTAAGGCCACATTTGCTGTCTCCTAACCATTGTTTATATATATATAAAAAATCCCCCCCAAATTTCAGATTGAAGGGGATGTAAAACCAGATCCCATCAGAAGAAACTTTAAAAGCTTCTGGACGAAATGAATCTAGTATATAGTCTCATTTACATATTTGGCGACCAAGGGCTAAGCAAATGCGTTTATTAATGACGGTTTGGATTGTATTCTCAAGGTGTCGGTTGTAATTTTGGTGTCTTTAAAGGCTGGCCCTTGCCTTTACGCCTTTCTCACCAATAAGTCTAAGGCCACATTTGATGTCTCCTAACCATTGTTTATATATATAAAAAAAATAGCTTCTGGATAGTCTAAGGCCATATTTGATGTCTCCTAACCATTGTTTATATATATAAAAAAAATCCCCCCCAAATTTCAGATTGAAGGGGATGGAAAACCAGAACCCATCAGAAGAAACATTAAAAGCTTCTCCTTTACGCAATTTTTTTTTAGCTAGACTACGTGTTCTATAAATTTAAAAAAAACAAAAAAAACATACAAATTAGACTAAATGAAAAAATTAGTACTCTTTTTCCCTCTCTCTCTCCCCCCACACTCTTCGCTCTCTCTCTCTCTCTCTCTCTCTCTCTCTCTCTCTCTCTCTCTCTCTCTCTCTCTCTCTCTCTCTTTCTCTCTATTTTTCTTTTAAGCATGTTCATTAAGAGCTTTTCAATTTGTAATTTGCATGTTCTCTTCTAATAAAAATTTCTATTTAATCGGCTTTCTAGTTTTCAGTTTGTCCACACTTTTAACTATAATAATTAAAAATTGTAATAGAATGTTTATGGAAAAACCGAAAAAAAATCTACTATTGTTATAGTGTTTGGCAAGAGTTATATGAACAAATAAAAGCTATTGCTGCTGTTACATCTATGCCGATACAATTCATACGGGGATTTGATTTCTTCAATAGTATTGAGCCAAACTCTTGGCTCATTATTGATTGTTTAGCTGAATCCATTGAACAATGGTGTCAGGAAATGATACAATTGTTTACTGTTCACTAACATCATGAACAGATTTCCAAAGCCTTAGTTCTGCACAATCTGTTTCATCAGAACAAGTGTATGTGAACACTTGCTTTGACCTGTACCTACTATATTATCTACAGAGTTGTTCGTGATTCAAGTTCTCTATTAGCTCTCAAAAAACAAATATATCCCGGTACTCCAAAATTTTTACTTTCAGTGTACAGTCAGGCAACAAATAAACCATATAGCTACATTCTGTGGGATCTTAATCGGAATACACCCGAGGATTTGCGGGTAGTCACATATATTATCGACAATAAAATTACAGTATATCTTCCGGTGAACAGTAAAAAAGGCTATTAGTTGCCACCATGAAAATGAAGAAACTACATGAACATACACTTATTTTCCGTTCTAAGCACTTCAAAACCACCACTTAGAAAAGCCATACTCAAACATGGCATTGAAAAAGAATTTATTAATCTAATATCGGAACCTTGTTCAAATTTCACCGTGGGCAATGTGCAGTTGCCAGAAGGTGTTAGACAACAGACAAAACAACATCACTCCATTGTACTTGCCTTGCAAAAACAAAGGAAAAGATTTTAAAAGAAAGCGGCTTCTTAAAGCGGATGGTAGCTTTTTTACACTTTTACTGCCAATAATTGCAGTGTGGTGGCGCTTTCTAATTAAGCCAAATTTGTAATTTAGAAAAAACATTAAGACGTAAATACAAAATTTCGAAATACCACTTTTTATTAAGATAAAGATACACATCCTGGAATGTGTAAGCTTAAAAAGAATTTGCTCAATAACCAATTTTCTGGCTAAGTACGTCAGTGAACCGGATTGATGTGATTAGTTTTTCATATATATATTCAGATTTTTGAGACTGAAAACACACTCTTTAACTTGCAGGGCGAACCTCTGCCTGTTTGATATCTTATTAGAAATACTTTGGAATATTGTCAGATTATCGTAAGCGTCTAAGTTTCTTATTGTATTATATCTTATTACAGATTTATTATACTTGATGTCTCCCTGTGACCACCAGTCTCAGCGGAATATCTTTTATCAAACCCTAGACTGGTGTGTGTTAGTTGAATAAAATTATTGTTTATAGCCAACCTCTCTACAATCTAAACAATGATTGAAAAGGAAATATTAGGGAAGGGCTCATTTGGTATGAAATTTCAAGTTGTAGTGGGTCTAAACCGAGTCGGAAGTAAAGTGACGTCCAACGTGACCCCGGTTGTCTCTAACCCCAATCTGATCTGCAACTGATTTGCAGACAAAGGAATCACACAAGTGAGCCTCAACAGCTCTTTTCAAATAGATATAGCTTTATATACAGCTAAACTGACTTATCAAAATGTAAACCCCGACTAAACCCCATTTGCATCTCTGGACGGTGTTAATAACAAGTTCGAAAACTACCGAGGAAGGTAAAAAAAATCAGATTCTGAAGGAGAAGTTCACCCGTTTAGTACGAAAGGAGCTAGGAATTTTGCAAACTGAAAGACTTATTACTCCACAAATGTATAAATTATTTTACCCTAAAGGTTGTTCAGCTCCTAAAATTTACGGGCTCCCAAAAATCCACAAAGATGGAGTCCCTCTACGCCCAATTGTGGCTTCTTATAGCTCCCCGACTGCCAGATTGGGGAAATGGTTGTCAACACTTTTTCGCCCCCTTATGCAAACGCAAACTTCATACATAAGATATTTAGTTCACCTTGTTGAAAAATTAAAAGACATTGAAATAAAAAAAGATATAATTTTGGCCAGTTTCGATGCCATTTCTATGTATACGTCTTGCGACATTAAAAAAAGTGAACTAGCTCTTCAAAGGAAAGTAGAAGATAATATTGATCAAATAGACTACAAAACACTGGATATAGAAACTATTATGCGTCTCGTCCGTCTTTGTAATAGTTCCTCCTCATATTTCCGATATAATAATCAATTTTTCACCCAAATTAGGGGTTTACCCATGGGTACAAGTCTTTCACCATTTTTGGCAACTTTTTATATGGATTTCATAGAAATCTCTGCTCTGGAAAATTTTCCGATGAAACACCGTTTCTGGGGTAGGTTTGCGGATGATGTTATTTCTCTGTGGGAGCATGGAGGAGAGTCACTTAACTCCTTCTTAACTCATCTAAACACTTTGGACTCTAACCTTCAGTTCAATTTAGAACTAGAACATAACCACAAACTTCCTTTCCTAGATGTTTTAATTTTCAATAAGTCTCCTGGCCTTGAATTTTCTATTTATAGAAAGCCTACGCATAACGATAGGTATTTGCATTTTTCCTCCACTCACTCTCCCTGCATAAAAAGAGGAGTTGTTGTTTCTTTGGTTGACCGAGTAATAAGAATATGCTCAGAGCCTCACATAGACTCATAATTGAACTATATTAAGGACATTTTATTTTGCAATGGCTACCCTATAAAATTCTTGAGACCATTATAGATAGAAGACTAACAAAGGCAAAGGGGAGTTCATCAGGTCCACAAGCCCCAACAGATACCGTCCCATTGGTGGATGATAAGAAATTTTTCACTGTTCTACCCTACATTCCAAAATTGAGTGACAAATTGAAAAGAATCCTTAAAAAACATAAACTTAGCGTCGCCTTTAAGAATTCAAATATTACACAGAACTTTTTCAACAACAGCAAAGATAAAACCAGCCCCATTCTGGGTAGTGGTGTTTATAGAATTCCTTGTTCTTGTGGCTGTTTTTATTTTGGTAGAACCCAACAGCGATTGGGGGAGAGGTTATCTGAGCACAAGTCCTCAATCGACAAGGCAATGAGGTTACGCCAAAGGCTTGAGGTTTTTGATTCCGCCTTGGCGCAACATGTGTACGAGAATCCACACCATTTCATTTTGTTTGAAGAGGCTTCTATCGTTGCCCCCGTTAAAGGTCTCACGCAAGTTTTCAGGGAGGCAGTTGAAATAAAAAAGCACATTCACCAAAAGGTAGCTCTCAATAAAGACACTGGAGAAATTTTTCTAAGTCCCATTTATGACAAAATTATTAATTCTGATCGTTTTTACATACATCCACAAAGTTATATTGTGCAATCGAATAGAGTCTCCGATAACAATCAAACTGGAAAGCGATCAGCCTTTAAAAGTGCTTTACGCAAAATGAAATTCTGAAATGCCATTTAGACTTGTGTTTTTTATTCAGTTACCCTTTCACCGTTGCTAGGAAATGGTCGTCCAATTTTAGTTTTGTGTTTTTATTTTAAGGTTTGGTTTTTATATTTTTATCAGTTTTATTCTGCACTGAGGACGGTCAAGTGGTGGTCTTGACCGAAATATTTGCATAATTTTTCAATTTTTTTACTGGCTGTTAATTGTCCTCGTTTTCTTCCTTTCTTAGCGATTTTTTGTTGATCATGATTAGCCAGTGTGGTCTCAGAAATTATTTGTGAGTGTTTTTATATTGAAAGGAAACAAAGCATATTACACATTCTTTTTCAATCTTAGAATGACAACTATGAATTTTTTTTAGAGTGATGGCCACAGTGTGTTGACGATAGAGGTGTAGAATCAGATTACATGAATGTAAAATGTGAAGCCCCATGTGGCGTTTAGTTTGGCCTTTTGATATTCAAGGGCATCCTAATGATTTGAATGCCTGTATCTAAAAGATATTGGATCACGGGGCACTTATGTGTGCTTATTCATAGATGGCGTTGCCTAGCTTTTCCGACATGTAAAATTTAATGGTAGCTGTGCCTAAGACAGTTTTACTTGTGTTGCTGGAAGCGAGAATTCATTGCACAGAATCAACTCTTTTTCATTCATTTAGAGATTAAATTTATTCCATATGAAAAAGTGTTAATTTTTACTCTTGAATCCATTACACTGAACTAAAAAGTGGATATCTCCAAAATATGATTGTGTCAAAATTGTCTTGTGTCCTAGTGAATGAGTGTTTTGAATTTAAGTCCCAAGTTGAATTTTCATATGCTGTTGTAAGGCTGTGGAAATTGAAGCATTTCATCCCTCAAATGGGTTTAAGGATACTAGATGTCTCACTAGTTCATCTATAATAGTGGAAGTTTTTTTTTATATTTTGGAAGCCTATATTCGATGACATTGGGAGAGTAGACGAATTGGGAAAAATGTGTGTCTATGATTCAATCAGGCATATGTTCTCGTTACCGTTTATAACCTGGCTGTTTCGAATAACCTTCCCAAGGAGCTGAAAAGCAAAATAAGTCTAAAGAGATTTTCAAACTTCTCTTAAGCAGATCATTAGATCAAATTTGTTGACTTCACACACAAAATACGGTGCACTACCTTCCATTATTACTCAAGATTAAAAACTTTTCCACTTTTTTCTTCGTCTATTGTCAAAATAGTACTAACCTGAATGTTAAGGTTTTGAATTGCCGTCCAACCTTTTGTCACGGAAATCATATGAGCACCATTAAGGAAGTGAAGCTCATTATGACTGGAAATGCAGTTTTGGACGATGCCAACAAGTATATTGACGAGTTTTATGCTTCAATTGAAAACTTTGGGTCGTCTGAGCATTTAAACTGTTAGAGCGAAATTAAACCAGAGACCGAAGAATCAGATGGTTAAAAAATGAAAACTGAAGAATACAAATATGGTGCTATTTGTAGACAGAGAAAAGCAAAGACAGATAGTCCAAGTAATTGAGAGGCAAATGCTTAAATGGCTGGGGAACGGGTAAATGGCAGGAGTATGCATGCCTCCCTTATTGGACACATACTTGTCAGGTTAGTTTTTGAAAAGGCATGCCTGCCTAGAGTCTTAGGCATGTTGACCAAGAATTCAAAAATGGTTTTAAGGATTAATTTAAGGATTGAAAAATGGTTTGGTTTGAATTGAAGTTATCAAGTATTTTGCAATAGGATTGATTTAAGGATTGAGAAATGGTTTGGTTTGAACTAAAGTTATCAAGTATTTTGAAATAGGTTGCATAGGTTGCATCGAGACACGGCTAATTGTAGACAGAGAAAGGCCAAGACAGATATCCAAGTAGTTGAGAGGCAAATGCTTAAATGGCTGGGGCACGGGTAAATGGCAGGAGTATGCATGACTCTCTTATTGGACACATACTTGTCAGGTTAGTTTTTGGAAAGGCATGCCTGCCTAGAGTCTTGGGCATGCTGACCAAGAATTCAAAAATTGACATAAGACCGTTAGATTGCCTGTAATGAGAGGCAAACAAGGCGCACCCTCCTATGGTCTTAAGAAGACATGACGACTATCAAATACCTGCAGCTTTTTCCACTGGATATGTCCAGGACAACGTGGAGCATTCCTCCAGGCAACTTTAGTTCAATTCAAATGAATTGAATAACTTCAATTCAATTAAGTTATCAAGTATTTTGCAATAGGTTGCATAGGTTGCATCAAGACATGGCTAATTGTAGACAGAGAAAACCCAAGACAGATAGTCCAAGTAATTGAGAGGCAAGTGCTTAAATGGGGCACGGGTAAAAAAGGCATAGTGGAAAACGTCTCTTTGCAGATGTACAATTAAACTTTGACATTGACAAAACATTAGTTAAAAGGAATAGCCCATTTCAAGAATGGTGCAAAAGGATAGTAAGAAACCATATCCAAAAATCAACTTTTACCTTGTCAAACCTTGGGTTCCCCTTACTTGGCAGCAAGAAATCATTAAGCCATTGCATTCCCTTTCGATCATTAATCGATATGATATATCTAAACCATGACGAATGCACAATTATGAATAATAAATTAGTCTGTCAGACAAGCAAATTGATCTCCCAAATACGTTTTGAAACTCAAACCCCAACCATTTTGATGATTGAGGGACCAATCATGACTGTAATAGATCCAACAACAATATGTATTCCAACATGCTAGTTATAAAACATCTGACCCTTAAAATCAGGAATATGTATGTAATGTATCATTTCCAGATAATCAGGAAGATATTAATCATCTTCAATCATGATATTAATAATCAAAGATATTAATCGAGCTTTTTTATTAATCATCTTAACAGTCCTTTATATTATGACTTCGGAGGTTCTGGGTGTCTTTGGCAATTTAACGGTGAAGATCTCTTAGTAAATGAGAAATCTGAAAGACAATCGAAAATAAAATTAACTAAGGTTGTATTTAAGAAGAGGGCTCAAGTAAGCTAACCTAAGCTAACCTATGGTTTTGGTATTTTCGTGCAAAAATGTAGAATTTCGTATTTGATGTTTCAATTGTGCACTGTCATCAATATCTATTGTACCCTCCTCAACACCTTACTCTTTACGCTAAAGTTCGAATTCTGTCCCAATTCCTTAAGAATGACTCCTGAAACACAAGGGTCGTTATAGAATCGACCTAGTGGTCCTAGAATATTGTAAGAGGGTTCATTCGAAACATTGTAATTTTTGCCAGAAGACAGATTATGCCTGATTAGAGATTTTTCATTAATCATCTTAACAGTCCTTTATATTATGACTTCTGAGGTTCTGGGTGTCTTTGGCAATTTAACGGTGAAGATCTCTTAGTAAATGAGAAATCTGAAGGACAATTGAAAACAAAAAGAGCCATGATTGTATTTAAGAAGGGAGCATTTAAGGTACTTCAGAACAGATTTTGGTAATTGACTAATTCAAAAGCAAATCTTTAAAGTGAAAAGAGCAAAACTTTATTTTACATAGTGGGATATACAAGGTCCTTAGGAGGTTCCGATCACTTTGGTTAATCTAGTGAAGAACAGATTTGGGTAACTGACAAATTCAATAACCTAATCTTGAAACAATAGGAGCAAAATTTCAACTTAAAAAAGGGAGGTTATTTAGTAATCTGTCAAAGAGAAGTTCTTGGTGATTGATTAAATAATAAAATAAAAGACAGTTTTTTTTAAATTTAATTTCTGTCCGTTTTTAGATAATGCCGGGAAATCTGGCTCCGTCTCCTCGGAACAAATCCTGAAAAAAATTGGTAAAATTTCCCCCATGAAAATTTCCCCTCTGGAAACCTCCTTCCTCATGTAAAACTAATCCCAGTACAAAATCATTCCATTCTGTCAAAAATGCAAAATTCCACATTTTTGCTGATATGAGCTTAAAACCTCTACAGTAGGGTTCTTTGATACGTCGAATCCAATGGTATGATTTTCATTTAAATTCTATGACGTCAAGGGTGTCTTTCTCCCTTTTTTTGAAAATTAGACAAATTTTCTCCGGCTCGTAGATTTGGATGGATAAAACGAAGCTGCGCTGGGAATTAAAAGATAATATTTTATATGATTAATATAACGGTTTCATCCTGAAAAGTTCTGTATGAAAGTGATGGGAGACATTTGAGTTCCACTAGTTTGTTAAATATGGGGCATTTTCTTAAGGAAACATATGGTTATATTTAGCCCTGATTGGGAAAACAAAATGTACTGTGTTTTGGTTTTGTGTTTCAATTTTAGCCTCATATTTGTTCATATTTGTAAGTAACGACAAAAAAAAATTGCTGAAAATCGAACACCCATTTACATGGATTTCCATATTACCAAGCTAGCTTTGTAAACAGCAATCTCTAAACGTCATAATACAAACTATGGTAGCAAATCAGTCTTTCAGTTTATTTTTTATGCAATAAACATTTGAAAACAAAATTTATCAACTAAAAAAAAAAGTTAAGGTTTAATTCTATGAGGAGACATTTAATGTTGTTCCGAGGTTCTGGTCGTCTTTAATAATAGAACGAAGCACACATTTTCTAATTTAAAAATTTGAAGAGCAAATACCTAAGACAAAATAGCAAAAATGCAATTTAAAAGGGATTATGTAAGGTTCTTCGGAGGTTCTGGGTTTCTTTGACAATTTAACGGTGTACATATCTTAGTAAATGAGAAATCTGAAAGACAATTGAATATAAAAAGAGTTGAGATTGTATTTAAGAAGGGGACATTCAAGGTTCTCAAGAGTAGATTTTGGTAATTGACCAATTCAAAAGCAAATCTTTAAAGTGAAAAGAGCTAAATTTTAATTTACATAGCGATTATGTAAGGTTCTTCGGAGGTTCTGGGCGTCTTTGACAATTTAGCGGTGAACATCTCTTAGTAAATGATAAATCTGAACGACAATTGAAGATAAAAAGAGCTGAGATTGTATTTAAGAAGGGGGCATTTAGGGTTCTTAAGAACAGATTTTGGCAATTGACTGATTCAAAAGCAAATCTTTAAAGTGAAAAGAGCTAAACTTTAATTTACATAGGGGATATATAAGGTACTTAGGAGGTTCCGGTCACTTTGGTTAATCTAGTGAAGAACAGATTTGGGTAACATAAGAAATTAACTCAAAAGGTTTAGTTAAGAGGATTTTTCCTTTTAACCCCAAATGCATATTTGAAAGAAATAATAGCCTTCTTAATAGTTTAATAAACTTTTACTTTCAGAACTCTTTAATGAAGCCCGAAGGAGGGCAGTACTATCCCCATAACCCTGATTATATAGTCAGGGATAATAGATGTTATTGGTGTAAGCAACGGAACTGGATTTGATATGCCGAGATATAAGAAGATATGAATCTACATATCAATGTAGAACATGCAATAAATATACTTGGCTTTCCGGCTATCATCATGATATGTTAGATATTTTTGTATAAATTAAATGAAATCAATAAATTCTTGAATTTGAACCTTTGAGTATTGAGAATATTAGAAAAGGTCATAGAATTCTATATGACATCTCGAAGAAACACTTTATGCCTTCCTCCCCCGCGCCCGTAACCTTAAAAATGTATAACACTCAACTTTATTAGAAAAATATGTAAAAATTAACCTTAAGAACATGCAAAAACAACTGAACTTCTGCTCGTTTTGAAATATCTCCAGGATACCTGGCTCCACCTCCAAAAATCTGAAACTGAGACATTTCGGAGAAGAACTAAATATAAAAAGGTGAAATATGTCTATTTCTGCTCAAAAACTCTCTCAGGGGAGGCTAAGTGATGAATGAGGCACTGATTCTCCTAGATTCCTCTCCCTCATGATTTTAATAATAATTCTTTTTGGGATTTGTCCTTGAAAAATATAAATTTTTGTTATTTTCAGTGAAAAAAATAGAGCCTTCTAGATTCTGAGTAACTCATTCCCTCCCCTCTATTTTCCGAGTGGTGGTTGTGCACTGACGGCTTTGTGACACTTCAGTGGTGGTCAATTTGAGCTCTCGTTGACGATGTTCGATTGATGTGCCGTCATTTTCATTAATGTTACTTAATTTTCAGGGTTGTCTCCCCCTTTTTTCAGAAATTGGACATTAAATCACGTACAAGCTTTTACCAATGACATTAAATCTCGTACAGGCTTATACCAAGGACGTTAAATTTCATACAGGTTTTTATCAAGAACATTAAATCTCATAGAAGTTTTTACCAAGGACATTAAATCTCGTACTGACTTTTACCAAGGACATTAAATCTCGCCCCATATGTAAATAATCCATATCTACCTAATTGTTGAGTTTTAGACATGAAAATTATGCATACATTGAAAATATTAAGTAATCCTGTTTATTACGTTTATAGAAAACCCCTGAGTATATACAAGAAGGCCAGGCCATTCCGGTGAGATTTTTTAATCATAGCGCTCATGATGGAGATAATGTATGGGCAGAGTGGGAGCTCACCGGAAGCGAGGAGCTTCTTCTTTGTGATGCTAGCGTCGATTCTACAGATTGTATTATGGAAGTTCATTACACTGAGGATTGGCTATCATATACTTCAGATGATTTGGTAAGGAGGGGGCCTTCGATTCGACTCTGTGTCGAAGATGACGAGCGGTTATATGATGACATGCCCCCTCTGAGTAATATAGTGATAATAGAAGATGATGATATTCAAGTAATTGAACCTGACATTATATATTTAAAGACTGTTATAAATATTGATCAGTCAAATGAATAAAGATTAGAAGAATGATTTTATTTAAATAGCATAGTTGAAATAAGGAAATGTTAATTTCTTAAAAAAAAAAAACATTACACAGCAAACTTCTACGAATTTTTTTTAATCTTTGATTGAAAACTTGGCTATGGACTGATAACACTCTAAGGGGGTGATCTAATCAATTTCAACTATTCATGTACAGAAGTCTCTGCTGGTATCCTTACTCTATGCATATCGAGTATGAGAAAATTAATATAGTACAAGCAAATCTATTGTAAGATTATGGTATAAAACTTATCAAGCATATCAAAAATGAGATTTATCGTAAAATGGTATATGAGTTCTTCCTGGTCGATTTTCGATGTTTAATATACATTCCATAGAATAACCTCTTATGATGTCTCTTAAAGGGCCATTTTTTCTCTTCTCTCGGATCATACTCATCACAATATTCAGTGTTATACCTTACACTATGCACATTTTTCTTTGAGTTTTTATTATTGTCTTTTATAGTCTATTTTGAGCTATCTCTGCAGAGATATTCCTCTTTTCTCTGTCTCTTCTTTCGATCTTCCTTTTCTGTCGTATCAAACCTTGTTTTATACGAGCTTGCTTGCGATCTGTATAAATTTCTCTCAATATCCTTTATTTTCATTTATTTTCATATCATGATTTTTCTCCTCATTTCCTCCAGATTTTTCTCGTCTATCCCTGCGTCTACACTGTCTAAACATGCAGTAGGTTCATGAGAATACTCAAAATCATAATATTGTCCTTTATATATAGAACAGTCGCAATAAAAGGATATTTCTAACTCAACTTCTTCATTCATGTAATCGCACTCCTAACTCTAAGCCTGTGGGATCAATAACATTGTCATGCACGTTGGAGTGAACATATTGCGTCACTCCCCTCAGTATTCTAAGTCCCGTGATTGGCCTAGAAAGAGACACGTGATCTTGTACCATTAGACTCGATTATAGATGACAGCAATGGTGCCCCCCACGAGTATTACCTCTCCCCTTACTCATAAGATTTATTATTTTAATTTATTCAAATCACTGTACAATGAGATCAATTGTTTGGCTTGAGTCTTCAGGTAACTGCCAGATAGCATTGCAGAGTTGTTTCTAATGCTGAAGAATGGCTGGGAATCACCAACAGAGGCAAGGGCAGTTGCTGAGATAGGTATGTTTTTTAAACCAATACCAGAGATCTTATTAGACCAAATTGGTGATCAAATTATCTGACTTTATTTACCGTTAGCTTGGTGGAAAAATTAATAACTTACAGACTCAGTGAATATTGGCAATATTTTTTAATGTTATGATCTATTGTACCAAGAGTAGAAAACAAAATAACTTAAAGAAACTTTTTCCCTCCAAAAATATTTCAAAGATAATTTAAACTTCCCTTTATTTCTGACAAGAAAGGGACACCTATGCTGAAAAAACTATCACCAAATATCCCACGGAATATTCTATTGTTTATCTTATTTCCCATTTTTAAACTCCTTTCTAATTTCTAACGAGGAGAGAAAACCTGAAATTTATCCTCATCAGAACTCCCTTTAAAATACCAAATAAAAAATACGTTCATATTCACATACCAACCTGATGAGTTTTAAGCAAAAACAAGTCATACTTTGTAAAGCTTCACATTTCTTTGTTCCTGTGAACAAAAGAGGTTTTAGCATTTCCAAATATTTTTGACAGATTTCAAAGAGCGAAAAGTATTATTTGATTTTGCAATACAAAAGAAGTGCGCTCCTTTGATATCGGAAATGAAAGAGATTTGATGATTCCCAAAATGCTTGACAAATTTCAGAACATAATTTAAAACAAAGTATGGAGTTCTTTAGGGATGTGAGATTTGAATGATTGAAAATTACTATAAAACTATTGGACTGGTGCAAAGCATAATAAGAATTATTTAAAGCATAATAAGGGTATGTGGAGTGCCCAAAAATGATTTGGTCCAATCGTGAAATAGTTTTTATTGATCAGAAGCGAAATCAGTGATATATCTTAGTGAAAATATATTTTCGAGGCATTCGGGTATTATATTGCAGTCAGAGCATTGAGTTAGGAGATTATTATGAGAGAGCAGATAGTCAGGACCAGAATTTGAAGTTCTGCGTCACTTCTTGTCTTACGTTTGTACTCTGAAGTCTATATGAATGTAAGTGACAATAAACCTATTACTTTCTTAATTGTGTTTTTTATATATGTCAATATCTCGATTCTTAGTAGGTAACTAGTTCTCTGTCTCCGGAAAACACTACCTAAGGAATCTGATCTTCATGAAAAATTAAAGGAACTTGGTAGACAGTTTGACACTAGATATTATGGCTACGCTTCCATATTAGGAGTTCTTCAACAGAAAGATCATGAGTCATTTTCCCCCATTAAAATTTACTATTTAATTCCCCCCGTTAGAATTGCCGATTAAATCCCGCCGGTAGAATTCTCCTTAAATTAATCCCCCCGGTAAACTATGGTCTAAGGCTAATATTCATAAGAAAAGGGAAAAATTATACACTATTTATTACCACATAACAAGTAAAATCACTGAGAGGTAAATAGGCACCAAAATCCCCCCATTTTATATGCTCTTGTTGCCAGAGTACACAAGCTGGCCAGCAACACAGCCAGCTCACCAGCCCTATTAGAGGTAATACGGTTGGTAATTTTCCTTATATTTGCCAATTGTTGACCTGTCCTCCAAGATCCATTTTGAGGTAATTTGAGTGCACATATGTTGCTATGGCAGAAGATCTGAAATCTGTGAGAAAGTAAAGGGAATCTAAAAAGTTTATTTGTAACTTAGAATTCCAAACGAATTATCTAATATTCTCCTTGCTCGGGACAGACAATAGCTAAATGTTCGTTCCACAGCTGAGAGGTCTTTCCCTCCAAAGGGAAGTGCCATATTTAGTTTTAGAGGAAAGACTTCATCGCTTTCAAATATATAAGGAAACGTGACTGATTGTGGGGTCATAATTGGAAGGTAAGTCCAATCTCTTTTCATTCAGGGCTCTCCAAAATGATGAAGAAGCAAATATGCCAGCGTCCCCTCAATTCTATACCTCCCTATTTCAACATATGTGAAACGGTAATCACCAACAGAGGCAAGGACAGTTGCTGATATAGGTATTTTTTTGAAGCCTCACACACAGCAAAGAAAACCACCGATAAGTATTTTTCCATCAACTGATCCTAGACAATTTGGGAAATTCTTTCTAGTCGAGAATTCTTTACTGATCTTCAGAAAATCCTCTTTCGATGGGAATTTGCGGTAATCTTCTTCCAGAACTTCGACAATTTATAATAACGTTTTATGTCATATTATAAGTGTCTCTTAAAAATTATATTATAGTGTCTTTTATAATAACTGATGCGGTAGATTTTCCAACCCGGAAAGCAGTAGATAAAGCACTGAGGCTATGACCTTCACCCATGTACCTAAAAAGAAATTTTGTTATCCTATTTTGTAATATGTTCTGATATATAGGCTAATCATTAGTAGAAGATAAAATCATTAAATTGTACAAAAGGCATTCCTCACTAAGACTAGTCAGCATATGTCTTGTTTAGTTAGGCATATTCTGAAAAGGAAGAGAAACATTCCAAAATACAAGACTGATCATGAGGATTTTCAAAGAAATGAGATTCTAGAATGTAAAATGTCAGGAATTATACATTAGGGTAGGGTTAAAGTACTGCCAGTCTGCATGCAAAATATGCTATGTACAATTATTCTGCATATTATGAAGTAAGAATTGTTTTCTGACTTCAAACTGAACCCCCTCCCCCTAATGTGCAAATATATAGCCCAAGTTTGTTTCTTAAGTAACGAAGAAACCGGTTTGTTTTCATCTTTTACACAGTGTCAACTTGAGTGAGTGGCATATAATACACAAGTGCCAAAATTTTCTTCCCCCTATGGAAAATAATAAAACCAAGTGAGCTAAGAGTGTCTAGGCGTCGCCTCATTGGAAGTGATCGGGGCCAGTTCAGGGAGACTAATGAAGACCAAAGACTGTAATATGTTGAAAACCAATATGCACTATTCTCACCAAACTCATGGTACAACATTATTATAACAATATATTTGGTATTTCTTGTTTCATTAACAATAAGGGCCTTGCTAACTTTGAATTATGATAAGCTCTTAAAACTACGCAACAAAAGACCAAAACATGAAGAAATGGATGCACAAGAAATGCATCAATTAAGTCCACCAACTCCTGACGATAATTAAGCCTACAAACTAGGGAGATATTATGTAATACAAGAGAGATGAGAGGTCCACTCCTGTAATTGCCAATATCCAAAACCTATTGTAATTATATATTGTTAATGTACTGTTTAAATAACATAGATCAACAATGAAGAAGGCACCAAAAGTTATGAGAATGAAGACATCTTTTATTAATCAAGTTGTAGTAATGTAGTTTTTAAATATATTCTTGTGTTTTTTAATATAACCTTGCAACTATTCCACCACCATAATGTAATAAGTGGTGAAGACTGTGCTTATATGTAACCATTGTATTTTGTATCCATACTTAGATGTAACTACGTATTTTCGCAATATTATTGAAGTATTTCATGCTTTCTTTTTGAAATACTTTATACCTCCCTTTTATTCAATAAGTAACATGTTATTGAACACAAATCTGACTAGGATTTTTATTACAGGAACTGGCATGCCACAAAGATGCCAACATGGTCTTACTCAATGTAACATCCATTGTCATAATTCGTCAACCACCGAAAAACCCAAGAAGATACATCGTTGAAATTTCCCTGTGACACTCATCATCTCCACCAATGGCACCTAAGTAACCCAGTCATCATAAAGAAACTCTCTTAATCTATTTAAATCATGCTGTTCCCCATCTTATAAAGAACTTAGAAGACAAAGTATAACTCAAAGGCATATGCTCCTCAGCAGAAGATTACAAACTCACAATATTCCTCAAACTAGAAAAAACGTATACCAGATTAAAGAAAAGTCACATGTATGTAGACCAAATCCAAGCATAATCCACTGGAGACATAACCCCGCAAAACAATCAAATGAGAAGTCTAGTCATACGAGCCATGAAGCAGCAGAAAATTAATTTGCAGCAGGAAATCTGTAAGAACAACTTCATCAAGAACAAAAGATGATATACCTTACATTAGCTCAAATCTTTAACAAATAAACATTTCATCCAAGTAAGGTTTTGATAGATACCTTAATATATAAACATTGGAAAATGGGGAACTAGTGAAAACTTTTGAAAATAATCCCAAATTTTATAGACTACTATAAATTTCAAGTTTAATTACGGTGATAATAGGAAAAAAGACTAAAGTTCGCTTTTGCAATATGAACAGTAATAAATGAAAATCAACAAGTGGAAAGGGTAGATTAGAGACATGTAGAATTATGGCAAGATGTGAAACAATACAGATTAAAAAAGACGTATGATAAAAATTAAGTGACAAATTAAGTGAACAAAATTAATATGCCAGTAAACCGGTGAACTACTGTGAATCCTGTGAACTACAAAATTAATATGCCAGTAAACCGGTGAACTACTGTGAATGTTGTTCAAATTTAGTAATTACCTACGTTTATATTTTGAAATACCCAGCATCAATTGGACAAAACTATCCTCAATACTTGTAATCCTAATAAAAAACAAAAAATACTAAACCCTACATAAAATACAACGTAAGAAAAACAATTGACGCTTGGTATTAAAAAAAAATCCAATTATTGTCAGTGTATTTAAAATGATTATTTTATATTTAAGTGACATTATTATGATCTAAGGTGTAGGAATATAATTTAATGAATATTATCGTAATTTTAAGTAAAAAATGAAAATTTTTAATATTATTAGTCCCCCATGGTGAATGAAACATAATCCTTTTATATGAAAATAATAAACAATGTTTTAATTGTAAAAATAAATGCATAACATGAAATATTTTAATTATATGATGAAGGCATCATCAACTAGGCGAAGGGAGATATGCAACGTATTGCATAGCTAAGAAAAGCGTTTCCTTTGCATAGAAGCAAAAATTGTCTCTTTAAGAAAAAGGCACCCTTTTCTGACCACCTTACAATTTCGCAATTGCTATAAGTAATGGCTTACGTGCCAAATTCAACATACTTGTAGGCTTTTGCCTAATTTAGGGGACAGGTTATTTCCCAAATAGAAATCCAGAGTTTTTTGCTATTATCCTTATTTAACTGAAGTCACTTGAAGTTTTAAAAGTCACAGGCAATTTCCATATAAATCATTGTTTTTTCCAAATATATTGTAGTTTTTTTTTGCGCATCCTTATTTAAATAAAACTTTTTTTGTACATTCGGATTTGCATCTAATCTCGTAAACTTTTTTGTATATTACAAAGTAAGAGAGGTAAGCAAACAAGTTGTTTTGCAGTGGATATACACAGAAAATTATGTGAAAAAATCAGTCTTAGGAAAACATCCAGAGACGACCTGTTTGAACACTTATCCACTTGCCAGGCAAATTTTTCCAATTGTCCATTTTTAGTGATTACGAATAAATCAATAGTTTATTATGATTTTCTTGATTTTATTGCTAGATGTCAGACAAATCTTTTTCTAGGTAACGCTCTCATTGCAAATCAGAATAATACAGTAGCAAAGTATTTCTAAACCTGTAGTCCTTAGCCGTAAGATAGAGGTAACAAAACTCAATCAGATCCCATTTCATTCAATTAACGGGAGAAGTACTTGGCCTTAATATAAAGGTGAAAGAAACTCAATCAGATTCCATTTCATTCAACTAATGGGAGAAGTCCTTAGCCGTAAAATAGAGATAACAAAACTCAATCAGAATCACTTTCATTCAATTAATGGGAGGAGGGATTCAAACCCTTCATTCTGCTACCTCTCTTGTGAAAAGAGGGCTTGTGAAATTGACAGCATTGTCTTACGACATCAAAAACTGTCAATTAACAACGTAGAAAAAAAATCACCTCAAACCTCAAGAAATCCGTCCCCGCGATTTTTTTCAAGAGAACCCTCTCCAAAACCTAACCTACCACAAAGTCAAACCCCACTAAGGCAAAGATTTGTACGTTTTTCCGAAAATAACCAATCTCGACCACCAGCCTTTGACAAACCAATAAAATGTTACGCATGTAATCGCTTAGGACACATAGCTAGGAACTGCTTTTCAAACAGTTACCGCTCTAACTTCCGCAGAACAAATACTAGTTTGTTCAGGAGAACAAGCAATAATGGGTATGGCATGAGAGGTAATAGAAGAAATACCTCCCTAACAAGAGGTAGATACCAAAACGCTAACCAAAATTTCCAATGCAATACGTCACAATACCGCAGGAGAACTAATTACCCCAGAAGTAATTAGAATACTAGGTGCAACTACGCAAACAGACAAGATCAAAATACCATTTCCAATGGGCAGAATAACCAAAATAATGAAAATAGAACAACTGAATGTTCTACACCAAACAACTAGGCACCCCCGGGAAATGACACAAGCCTCCAAAACCCATAAGACCTAATTTTTGCGGCAGAATCTTTTATAGGTCTAAACAAGTAATAATATCATTTTAAAGTGCAGACATTAACAAAATATTACCGATATTTAACGATTTAAGTGTTGCGAATATTTATTTTTATGCCCTCATACACTCGGGAGTGACTGTAAATCTAATGAACACATCCTTGCTTAATGAATTACCCAACCATATGAAACAACGAATAAGTTATCCATGTCACAACCTATCAAGCATGACAGGACATAATTTAGACGTTAAAGGATCTATATACCTAACCCAGCGTAAAGATAAAAGAATTTTTCCTACCAGATTCATTATCTGTAGAAAGTTCCCTTATGAAGCAATAAGAGATTCAATTTTTTTAAAAACAAACAAAATATTATTGGACGTAGCTAATTCAAAATTTATCTATCTGTCGGAAAAACGGTTGAGAGTGAATAATATACAAAACAATCCAACAAAGGAAAAATAGGTGATATGAAAGAATACAGAGAAAAACAAATTCAGGAAATTACCTAATTATGGAAAGAAATAGTTAAAATAGAACCTTCTAATAATAAACCAAACGATATTGCTTTAAGTTCAATAAATACTAAAACCCATGAAAAGTATTAAAGATTTTTGGTGCGCAAAACCAAAATTCCCCTAAAATCAATGCAGAGTTCAAATATCACAAATGATGGAACCAAATAATGACAAGAATTAAATTTGGATTGGAACCAAAATTTCCAATGCAATACGTCACAATACCGCAGGAGAACTAATTACCCCAGAAGTAATTGGAATACTAGGGGCAACTACGCAAACAGACAAGATCAAAATACCATTTCAAAGGGCAGAATAACCAAAATAATGAAAATAGAACAACTGAATGTTCTACACCAAACAACTAGGCACCTCCGGGAAACGACACAAGCCTCCAAAACCCATAAGACCTAATTTTTGCGGCAGAATCTTTTATAGGTCTAAACAAGTAATAATATCATTTTTAAGTGCAGACAATAACAAAATATTACTGATATTTAACGATTTAAGTGTTGCGAATATTTATTTTAATGCCCTCATACACTCGGGAGTGACTGTAAATCTAATGAACACATCCTTGTTTAATGAATTACCCAACCATATGAAACAACGAATAAGTTACTCATGTCACAACCTATCAAGCATGACAGGACATAATTTAGACGTTAAAGGATCTATATACCTACCCCAACGTAAAGATAAAATAATTTTTCCTACCAGATTCATTATCTGTAGAAAATTCCCTTATGAAGCAATAACAGGTTCAATTTTTTTAAAAACAAACAAAATATAATTGGACGTAACTAATTCAAAATTTATCTATCTGTCGGAAAAACGGGTGAGAGTGAATAATATACAAAACAATCCAACAAAGGAAAAATAGGTGATATGAAAGAATACATAGAAAAACAAATTCAGAAAATTACCTAATTATGGAAAGAAATAGTGAAAATACAACCTTCTAATAATAAACCTAACGATATTGCTTTAAGTTCAATAAATACTAAAACCCATGAAAAGTATTACAGATTTTTGGTGCGAGAAACCAAAATTCCCCTAAAATCAATGCAGAGTTCAAATATCACAAATGATGGAACCAAATAATGACAAGAATTAAATTTGGATTGCTTCACCATTAGAAGATATCCCTAAAATTTAGCGCGCGAAGAACAAATTATAAGCTATGAAAAAGGAGAAGGTTACATTTGGATAACTAATGCTCATAAAAATGATGTAATCAACTTAAAAAAGGGAACATGCCTAGTCGAGATACAAGTTGTGTCAAATATAGACATAAATAATTGGAAGAAATCATGGAAAAAATTAGTGAATAATATAAATACACAAAAAAATATATACCCCTTATCAAAAAATCGATTTTTGGAAAAATTTGGTTTAAGTCATATCACTGATATTCCGCTAAAGCAAAAGTTATGCGAATTACTTTGGGAGTTTAAAGACACTTTTTCAACATATGAGGATGACATAGGTCTAATTCCATTCTACGAACACGCCATCCAAACTATCTGTTTACCGCTTGCAAAATAACCCTACCGTATTCCATACAAACATAAGGAGTGGCTTATAAATAAAATCCAGGAACTCGAAAGGAATGAAATAATCAGACCCAGCATTAGTCCTTAATCTGCGCCTGTAGTCCTTATACCAAAAAAGAATAATGACCTTAGATTAGATGTAGATTACAGAGCCTTAAATAAACAAGTAGTTAGCGAAAAATTCCCACTTCCCAGAATAGATAAAATCTTGGACTCGATTTCAAACAAAAATTAAATATTCACCTCCCTTGACTTAACTCAGGGATACCATCAAGTAAACATAGCAGAAGGCGCTGTATACAAAACAGCATTCTGAACAAGACAATGCAGTTCTTATGAATGTTTAATAGTGCCCTGCGGACTCGAAGTTCAAGTGCATTATGCAGACCTTTGCTTCATTTACTATGGGGCCTAAACAACATAATCCACTTTGTGGATGACGTAATTTGCATGGATAAAAACCCTGAAGACCATTTAATTACCCTATCTAAGGTTTTTGAAAAATTCAGAGGGAAATTTAAAATGCAGGCCAGAAAAAGTAAATTTGTTACAAAATAAAATTTTTGGGAGTAGTGGTGACGCAGGGTCAAGTAGCCGCAGATCCGGAGAAAATAAAATGTGCAGAGAATCTCAAGCCCCCCCCCCCCAAACTATTAAACAGTTGCGAGTTATTCTGGGACTTTGTGGTTATTTTCGAAAATTTATAAAAAAAAAATATTCCCAGCGATCGGTGGAAATGAACAGTCTGGACCATCAAATGAGACTTGACATATTCGAGCAGCAAAGAAAAAAAAGGAATAAAGATCCTTCACGCCATTTCTGGGGTATAAATCGTCAAATCGATGTTTCAGTTGCTGGGTCTTTTGTACAGGGATTATTAGCAAGCTAGTCGCAAAACCTTGCTATGGCGGAGTTTGAATTCCGGGCCCAGAATTGTCAAGCAGAGCATCAATCCTCTGTGCTGCATGAAGGGTTGCAGCAAAGGGCATTGAAAAGATGTAGTCAAAATTAAAGAAAAAAGAAATATGTGGTTAGAAGATAAGCGACAGCAGGAATCAGATTGAGTCACTAACGAATAGTATGCATCCTTTTGGTCTCATTTGTATATGCACGCATTAGTTATGGCTTCATAGCTGCCAGCGAAGCAGACATTAAAAAAAGCAAGTGTCGACAACAAAACAATTATAGAACAAGCCAGATTTATCATCCTTCAAAAAAGAAAAGATCACACACGCAATGTGATGGCCATGGGGCTAACAAACTTTGGCCTCATTGCATGGAAGTCCTACTTTTTTCTGTTGATCAGCTATGGAAAATGCAATCCTAGCCATTGTTGTTCAAAAACTGGCAGCCGTACTGGCGGACACCTACTTGCCACAAGTATATAACTTTTAATTTCTCATTCTGTTTTAATTAATTTTTCATATGTGGCATAATCAATGAACATTAAGAAATCGTAAAAAAAATAAAAAAAAATTTAACTATCTCATTGGGGATTATTTGATAAACAATCGAAAGAAAATTTGAATAATTCTTAGCAGCATTGCGAAAGAAAAATTAAAGATTGCCATTGATACCAATTGGAGGGGGAATGACATGTAGAGTTTGAAAATTACCTTCCTTTTTCTATTTTTGTAAAAAAAAAACTAAATCTGGAAAAATTACACAAAAGTATTATTTTGTGTGAATCAGGGTGTAAGGGTATATTTCTGTAGGGGTACACTGAATGGAAAGTGTGTAAATCTTTTTTTCTTTCAGTTGAAGGACATACTGCCCATAGAATTTGAAGTGCTGCAACGAACACGACCTTTGCTATTCAAATTGTAAGAAACAAAAAAGTGAATGCGACAATAATTTTGATAAATGTCTCAACGGCGTTTGTCACGATACGTCGCCATATTTTGAGGCAGGCGGTTTTATTTTGAACATGAGAAATTGGTTGAATAGAAAAATATTAGACTTTCAAATTGGAAGTGCATATGGTTATATGGAAAGATGTAAAGCAAAAAGTCCTACTCAGAAGAAAATCATACTCAGAAACATGATAATCCGCCGCAATATGGGCAACTAGGAATTAGAAAATGATTTCTGGGATGCCTTGATTTGTCTTGATATATTCGGAGATGTCATGGATTATTATTCTTGGAATCCTAGAATAACGAGATTGCCATGAAGCTGCCCGAATACTGGTATATCTTGTGAAAATGCTTGGATGCTCTTCCTTTAAAGATGCCATGAAACAGAACTGTTTATGCGGGAGTGAAAAAGAACGTTTTTTGGATGCTGTCTGGTTTAAAGGAACAATGTTTGAATAAATTTTTTTACAGTAAAAAAAAAAGAAAAAAAATGGTATAGGTAGCCTATACCTATAAAGTTCCAAAGAATTAGTAAAATTATAGTTCTTAGTTTGAAGACGAAATGGGCGGGATGAACCTGGTTGGAAATAAATTTATGTCTGGCTCAATTTCTGTGAATAGCAACTGCATGTTGCTATGAGTACTAACTCCTGGTCAGTTTCTATTAGTGGGACAAGGCTTAAAACTGCCCTAATGAGGGTCATCCACCTTTTTCTAGATAGGAATTGAAACAGCAATTGATAGTGTTTGAACAATAGCCGAATAAGATGTATACTAAATTTGTGCCTGTTTTTGCAAGCCAAAAAACTCACACATTGAACTCCTATAGTTACTGATTATTATTACCTCTGACAACTATATGGTTGGAATCCAATTAATATTTTAAGATTAATTTTACTATGCAGTGAAAGTGTAAAAGCCATTAAATTTTAATTGTGGATGTAAATCCACTCAAAGTTTAAGTGTAGAGCCAATAGACTTTAAAAAAGGAAACAATTGGCATTTTTGAGCCTTTTTTGGTGGCACATATCCGCCATGCTTTTTGCAGTTCCACCACGCCTAGGGCACGGGGCTCGTCCCATCTGGTCTAAATGATTTCTGAAAATTTCTGTCAGTGAAAGTATAAAAGCCATTAAATTTTAATTGTGGATGTAAATCCACTCAAGGTTTAAGTGAACAGACAATAGACATTAAAAAGGAAACAATAGACAGTTCTGAGCCTTTTTTGGTGGCACATATCCGCCATGATTTTTGCAGTTCCACCATGCCTAGGGCGTGGTGGAACGGGGCTCGTCCCATCTGGTCTAAATGATTTCTGAAAATTTCTGTCTAATAATATGATGCCAGACAATTCAATGAAACTGCCTAAGCCTGGTGTATTTGATAAGATAATCTTTTATTTCAAAAACGATTGGGCCATAGCAACACAAACCCAAAGTAACAGAACAAAAAAACGCAAGCGTTCTACGAATAAAAAACACAAATCCAGTTTATAAAATAATTTTACACTTCCAGCAACTTTTGTAAAGAATTTTAACATCTAAAACCTGAGAAATTTTTCCGCAAGACATGATTCTCTAAGTTTAGCCTCTGTACAAGGGAAGATACACAACTGTTTTAGGGCCATGGCCCATATGGATTTTTATGGTCTGACACCGATATAATTTGCCGATATATTCCCCTTCGGAAAAAAAAAGCCTTACCTAGTTTAAACTGCAAAATCTGCCCACATTGATATTCCTATGTTTCTCCCTGCTCTATTACACACTAAAGAACAACCTCAATAATTTACTGTGGATTCAAAATAATGCAAAAAAGATTTATTTAGGTAACATTTAGAAAAACAATTCAACCAAAAAAAGTTCTAGTCTGGACATTGCTTAAAAAGTCCGATCCAACTGAGGCAAGTTGCAATGCAGAAAGCACAAGTTTTCAGCACTTTCTCCTATCAAACCCCTTCGTTTGTCATTACTTATCAGCACTTTCTCGTTTGTCATCAAAAATGTTCCCGACTATGCTTAAAACTCTTTTGCTTGGGTGAGAAGAGTGCGGACAGCAGAGATACTTCTAAGCAAGTTGTGCTAGTCTCATGAAACAATCGCTGCTACTTCACCACCACTCTAACGGGCAGCTTTTTTTCCTGTTAATGACATCCTCACTCATGTACCTTTCCAGTTCCTGATCAATATAATCTGCTGACTCTTCTTCCATAGTTGTTAAAAATGCAAGTCTGTTATCAAATATGCAGTCAATCAAACCTGCTGTCCCTACTCTCCTTTGTTTGGATACATGGGTGGAGCTAGGATTATAAGTTAGGAGGAGGTATTTAAAGAATGTGTGGACAAAATCGATCAACATGCCTACAAATTTCGACACATAAGCTAGATTCCGAGGGTGTTGGTGCCGCAAGTCCAACTTCTCGCCTCCCCACTTAGCAAAACCCCTCTCCACTCCCCCCTCTCCTTAGCTGCACCCCTGACTGGATATCGTGGTTTTAATAAGTTGAATCATGGATCTTTCACCCAAACAAGTGAACATTTATTAAACAGAAATGTATGGTTTATAGTATTCTTTTTAGTTGTTTGGTTAGAAGTTTTCCGTTCTTGAGCTCACCATGCATTTCAAATATTGATGCATCAAGTGTATTTTGACTTGTTGGTGTGTATTGACAAGTATTGACAACAAATTTACTTTGACTTCATTTGACTCACCTTTCCTGCTCCCTGCACCATGGTCAGAATTAGCTGGTGACTTTGTTTCTAAAGACTGGACAAGCAAAAACTACCATTAAAAGTCTGGCACCATTTTCTGGATAAGTTGCGCATAAAAAAAAATCGGCCGAATTCTGGCATTTTTTTTTCCGGTTATCTGATGACACTGACCCCAATATCGGCCCAGTATATCGGTCGGACGTTGTATCGGTCAGTCTTTAAACTGTTTAGTAGCACCTATATTCTTCTCGCATAAATTAGTCGACATTGACTCGCAGACATCTGTCTATCATTTTTCAAACCTCTAGATACGTGGACTTAAAAAAGCTGAACCCTTGTTAGCCTGGTTGGATTCTCCGAAAGTTTCAACATTTTTAAAAATCTAACACTCCTGGAAAAAAAGTGCTACACAAAATCCACTTGCATTACCCCAGAGCTAAATGAATTCCTTAGGCTTAAAAGTTTCTTAAAATGTACTAGCTGAACTGTATCGCACTTAGTCATTTTGGCAAAACCTTAAGCTTCTGACCCATAAAGTAGACTTGAAACTCCTTTTATCTGAAACAGCCTTTTTTGAATTTTCAAATCAACTACCTGACCTAATTTACTTCTCAATAGGATATTTATTTGCCTATTAACATTTCAATTACAATCTAAATGCTTAGACATCCCAATTAGCATGCTGAATTGGCGCTCAAATAAGTCAGTTCTTCTTTCCCCTCTAATATTCTCTCTAACAACTAACAAGTTCTTCCAGATTAAACATGTCTTATACTCCAAAATTAAATCAGAAACACATGTTGTTTCTACTGAAAGTAAGAATAGATTCAAAATGAACATAAATGATTCTGTATATGAAGGGGTTTCCTCCTCCTCCTCAATACCTTGCTCTTTACGCTCAAGTTTAACTGTTTTTAAAGACTCCTGACACACAATGGTAGTTTAATTAGAACAGGAAGCTTTTTTCAAAATGTTAAAATATTTACCATGAAGATTGCAAGGTGTTGAGGATGGGAGGAGGTCTGGGGGAACCCTTTCACATATGGAATAATTTCTGTTCGTTTTGAATTTTAATGATGCTCCTTACTTTCTCTCGAAAGAAATTGTTGTTTTCATTCTTTAATTCAAACAAGGACTTACTGCGTCTTGACACATACCTGAAAAAGTGAAAATTCTATTCGAAATATGGCTTCTTAGGCGAGTAGTTTCTATTAATCTTTAATTAAAACAATTTATTTACTTTAATTCAGATAATGAAAAGCAGGATAATGTCAAAGTATATATTTCAAGCATCCAAAAAATGAAAATTAAGCTTAAAAATTTCAATTGTGTGACTTTTAACGTCTTAACCATCTCACAACCTTGTTTTTTTATCTTGAAAAACTTCATTTTTTCTGGGTAGCAGAAAAAATCCTTTTAATTTATAGCACGTTTAGCCATAAAAATATTTTATGTTTTTCCTGACTATCTTTCTTTATTTCATTATGCTATTCTTGATATACGCTACTGATGATACAATTCTTATTTAACTTTGTAACAGAAGTTATATGCACAGAAAAATTACATAAAACACCAGTTAAATAAGGTGAATCAGCATATTCCGCAGCACGAATACAATTAAAAATCAGCAAAACATTTGCCAAATTAAACTTGTGTTGCAAGGGTGTTGCTGTAAGATTGATGTGGATGATTTAGAAAAGAACATGTTCGGCTTTCGTCCCTCTACGTTTCAAAACAATGTAACTGCTTGATAAAAATTAATATTATTTTTATAAAAATTCAATATCATAGCTCTTCAGTTTTTACTTGCTAAAATTTTTTACTTGCAGTTGTGTTTGAGAAGTTGGAGGTATAGGTATAAGTTGGAGGTGTTGGCTCCACAAATGGCAGTTGACCCGGCAAACTCAGTAATCAAAGGGAAGCACACATGCTTCCATGTGTGGCGCATTGAGAGAATGATTGTTGTACCGGTTTCAAAACAAGTTTATGGGAAATTTTACGATGGCGACTCATATATCATCTATTCGGCCTCAGAAGAGGGCCAAGAAGCCGGAGCAAATATAGATGTTAGAGACATAGATGGACATGTTGACGAATTAATCCATTTTTGGCTGGGTGACAAATCATCAACTGATGAGCAAGGTGTTGCAGCCTTCAAAGTCACATAACTTAAAAATTTACTGGACAAATCACCTAGGCTGATCAAAGAAGAAGGGAAAGAAACAGCCGAGTTTAAGGGATATTTCGGAAAATCTATGAGGATCATCAAAGGCGGTGTCCCATCAGGGTTCAACCAACGTATGAATTGAAAAACGAGCGTTTGAATCATTTTGTAGTGATCTTTTTTGTACAGTAAGCCAAAAATAAGAATTAATAAATAAAGTATTAGCTTAAAAAAAAGTTTTGATCGAGAGTTCGTTGTGTAAACACCTTGTCTTTGGAAATTAAACTTTTAATAAAATAAGATTTCAGCCTGTGCAATTCACTATGGACATTTATAATCAGCTTATTTTATTTACTTGTTATTGTCATTTTTGCTGCCTGAACTTAAATTCTCTTGGGACCTAATTAGTACAGAGACTCAGACAGTAAGATTTAATTATATTAGAGGTGGAAAGTGCGCCCGAATTTTACAATACAGTGTTGCCACCTTCTTTACTGATTGAAAATAAGCCAAAATTCAAAAGTAGTTTCCGGAACTGAACAGGCAATATAAAGGTGACAGGAGAGAAGTTAGCAGAAGAGGGGTGATAGAGTTGTCTGCAAGAGCCGTGGTACCCGCTGGGCTTGCCCCTTAAATTGCAGGGACAAGGTAGACAGCCTTCAACGCTTCCCTTATTTCTCTCGTAAGTAACGACCTGCCTGACCTTGGACTGTGATTTCAGATATGCTTGCGTGATTTGTCGTGGCGATGGCAAATTATCGGTATATATGTTTTCCGGTACTGAACTTTGTTGAAACATGGCTAAGGCATCAGGATATTACGAAAGATTCAGTAATCAGCACTGGAGTCGAGTTCTATACTCATGAACAAGTTCGTGAAGCGCATGACGAGTTGAATAATATTGTGGATGCATACGATGAAAATCTGTTGAAAGATAGAAGGTCCCAAATTGGCCGTGATGTGCTGTTCGGCGACATGTATGACATGGTGAAAACTCTACAGAACAATAGCGAGTTTAATGTCAGGTTAACGATTTGGGAAATTTCTGAAATACCCCGTATCCCATAGGATGTGATCACATCCATGACGGTCAGCGTAAGCGAGTGTGCTTCGAAAAGCTAGAAACAATGATTGATCAATGCAAAGCTGCTCTACCCCAACCTTCTGACTGGACCCCACTCCCAGCACCTGAAAAACTACTCAATCGGGTGTTCATTAGTGGTCTAGCCCCTACAAAGACTGTCATGTTCAAATCAGAAACGGTTTATCGAGGAGTTTATAACCCCTGAGCATGTGCAGAAGATTCAACAGACGAAGTCTGGCTTTGTGGCTTATATCAAAACAGACTCTGCTGCTCAAGCCCTAAGTGATTCGTTATCCAAGATATCTGATATTAAAGTGAAATACCAGAAAGAAAAGTTCATGGCTGTTGCAAAATTCGTTCAACCGGGTACTACCCCAGAAGAGATAATTGCCAGTAGCCCCAATCTCACAGAAGCTAAAAGATATGGGACTTCACAGACAGTTCGACTTGCGTTTGCTGATACATCATCACGTGAAAGGGCTATATCTATGTTGAGTACACCCATCTCAAAGTAACGGCGTTTAAAGAAATCCCAAAAAGGCGCTTCAAGTGTCAGTCGTTCGAACACTTGGCTCGAGAATGCAGCAACCAACCTTGCTGCCCCCGCTGTGCAGGCCCCCATGAATCGACAGAGAAGCCCCGTGTCAATCGAACAGTCTTAATTAAGCCCTCTGCCTCAACGGAAAGAACGAGCACCCAAGCTATAGCCTATTCTGTAAGCTATAGCTGTAAGAAAAGCTATGAACAAAGCGCCTCAGACTCGAAAATGAACAAGCTAAAGGTCTTTTGCCAAAACATCTACGGTCATAACGCTGGGAAAATAGACTATCTAAGTGGAATCTCCTCCGATTATAATGTAATTTGTGTGCAGGAACATCTGCTTACCAAGGACAATTTTTATCTGTTCCAGTCCTTCCTGCGCAAATCCGTTTTCATGCATGAAGCTAAACGACTATTTACGCGAGGAAGACCTAACGGCGGCACCGCTGTTTTAGTGAACGACCAGATCCCTAGTAGGCTGTATAAGTCCTGCGACTATTACACCTCTGTGGAATTTGTTGGGCCGTCTAACTTTTTCCTCATCAATTTATATCTTCCAACAAACCTGAATAACGATCGTTCTGAGAAACGCTATGCCAAAGCGTGTAGTCGTTTAAGCAGACTCCTGTGCTGAACCGCCAACAGACAGTTTCTAATCTGTGGAGATTTTCCGTGCAACCCATCTGTACCTGGTAAACTAACAGACATTCTTCTAGCAGCATTACCATACGGGGTATCTGTTTGTGACAAAGATCAGCAGTTTACCTATATAAACAATAGTGGATCTACGAGTAACATTGACCACGTGGTAACAAACTTCCCACTAATGGAAAGGGTCAGAGATGATTCCGACCATACCTGCAATGATCATTCGGGTCTATTTTTCTGTATCCCGTTTCAGTCGGCCACCACTAGAGCAGCTAATACACACTTTACAAAAGCCGAGTGGAAAAAGATAGTCACCGTGCTATATCAATACACCTGTGACACAATCTTGGGTAAAATTAAAGCGCCGTATCAGCTGTTACTGCACGGTGTACGAGACCCGGTCGCATTAAACTTCTACTGTGAGGAAATTTGCCACGCCCTGAAAACCGCGGATAATTTAGCCGTCCCTAGCCATAAGGCCCGTCCTGGTTCTCAGAAACCAGGATGGGACAAGTCGAAAATAGCGACGAAGACCACACTGCCTTTCCATAACAAACAATAAAAGTGCGAAGAACAATAGGGAAATCTTTTTGCAAGACAGTGGAGATCTTGAAAATCAGGACTCAGGTGTGGAGAGCACGGCCAGCCATTTGGCTGGCTGAAAGCCAGTTATTTTATTAGAAAAAAGAAAATGATTGATGACCATAAAATAAGAATTATGAAATTGGAAAATCTGAGAAATATGACGGCGAAGATTCCTCTTAAAACATTTGGCGTTGTGAATTCTTTAGCCGATCGGCAACTAAATACAGAATTTCGAGAAGGAAATTCCCGGTCAGCCAGAAGAAATTACAATCGTCACCGCCGTTATAAGAATAATGCGGTGGCGCACATTGAAGGTCAACATCTTGACAACCTCATCGAGAAAACTGGGGACATTTTGAAGGTTTTAACTCCTACCTACACGCGAGAGAGATCTATAAATGAAATTATTTCTTCAAGAACCTAAAAAAAGAAGACTTGTAAATCAGGACTCAGGTGTGGAGGGCACGGCCAGCCCTTTGGCTGGCTGAAAGCTAGTTATTTTATTAGAAAAAAGAAAATGATTGATGACCATAAAATAAGAATTATGAAATTGGAAAATCTGAGTATTCTTATAGGGGGGGGGGGGGTTCAATTAATATTTTTATACGTTTGTCCTTATGTTCTAATGGGGGGGGGTTCAATTAATTGTTTCTATGGGGATTTTCAATCAAATCCTTAGTTGGCGGTTCGCGAGTAGCATACCATAGTAGAGGGGGAACTTCGTGTGGTGGGGGGCTTAAATCAGCGATTCAAATGGGGAGCATATTTTAATGGCCATACTGAGTCGAAATCAGATTGAAAGGATTCAGGTTCCCTTGAGAGCGGTTGGAGCCACAAGGACTAACTATCTTGAGAAATACTAACATAAAGAAAAATAAATAAGAAAGTAATGTATTTATTTTTACTCACATGATCGGTACAAAGCGTGTCAGGAATATCAAGAACACTTCGCAGTCAAAGACACTAAGATAAAATTGTTGACTGGGGCAATACAAAGCAACAGTTAAATCACTCACATTAAATGTTTTCAAAAGTTCATTCTAAACTGATAATAAACTCATGATAGGTTCTACTTCAAACTCACCTAAGACTGATCATAGACTGATAATAGACTGCCTCAAAATTGCTAAGCTCTAAGCAACTATACCCTTCGATTTCGCCGGAGGTTACAATCAGGCGTTGCTAAAAAGTACATTACACTGGTTCTATTGGTTCAAACTGTATGACCCATATTTCTATTGGACAGGGATGTACCAATTGGCCAGTTGAATTTAATTAACCCTAATACGATTTATAACTTTTAAGACTTCACTTTGGAATTTTTCTCAACGGAATAGTTTTACATTGTAATTACAGTGGAATACATAGTTCTATTTTGTATCTCGAGTGACCATGTTTAGTATAATAAATTCTACCATCTCTTGAAAGTTTGAAAATTCAAACTCAAGATTTAAATTACGTTGTTGGTCGACTGTCACGTACAATTGGTCACGCTGATATTTATTGCTGCTACATTCTCCGTGCGAAAGATTTTTTCATAGTTACAATTGTAATACAATTGTTTCGCTACTTTTTAATTTCGACAATTAAGTGTTACTTGATCTGTGGGTTATTTGAATTTTTGGGTTCGTATTTTGGGCGATTTTATTTTACTTGGGTAATTTTAATTGGAAAATTTCGGGGTTTTGAAAAATGATTCCATTACATATCATCCTTCCCATTCTTAACGATGTCCTCATCGTTGTGTTACAACTACTCTTTCAAATCTTGATCTCGCTTTTTTTAAATTTAACTTGGTACTTATTATTTGAATTAATTCAGCTTTGGTAAGATATATATTTTTTCTTCATATTCCCGATTGCTTTATGAGACTACATATATTAAGGCATTACTTTAAAAGTCCATCACCTATTCACACTCTTTGACGAAAGGGCCAAAGAGTTTCCATTGACTAAAACATTTGGTTATATGATTACATATATAATTGTTACTTCCTCTACCTAATACTAAAATTACCTTCACCTGATATGCTAATAGTTCTACATGGTTTTAATTAAGTTCTGCTTTTGCAATTATTTTATTACTTGACATGGTACACGTTTACCTCTTCTCATACTAGACTATACTTCCACCTGACGCTATATTGATACGATAAGTAACTGACTTCAAGAGCACTGATATGTATGGATTAAAATAATTTACAAATAAAAATTTTGACACATTGATAGGTTTAAGCTTAATGTCTGATTGCAACACAGGGATAATGTAGCTTGCACTTGTTTTCATCCGTTTTATGAAAAGTTTCTCAATATTCACTAAAGTTACAAGTTAGATACATAAGATTCACACTTACTTCATCATTCTACGTGTCTATAATACTCATATACGTTGTCACTTTACTTTGCGCTTCCATTCACTTAATTACTGGGTTGGCTAATTGTTTGGGTTTGTCTTCGTGATGTTTCACTTTTTGGCACTTGTTCCCTGGGATAAGCGTTTATGTTGTTCATAAGTATGACTACTTGCACAAAATTGTCCGTGCGGGGTTTGTTACGTCATATACGAGGGGTTGATGTTATAGATTTGTTGAACTGTTTCCTGGGTACATAACCCTTGGAGAAGTGATTACATGAAATGGGTGTCTTGATCGCTGGAATGGGTAACTCTTCTTGGGCACTTCTATCCTCGGGAAAATTTTATACTAGTACAGTCTATGTTTCCCGTAGATTGTTCACGTTTTAGCCCTTCTTTTATTTGAATAAAGGGCTATGTTACGATATGTAAGGGCAATGGTGGTTGGATCAAAACTTGATCTCAGATTCTATGTTCGACGCATTGTCTTTGATTCTTGTTTCAATGATACACCATCATTGAGGGCTTAGTCATGGGGATTATGGCTAAGATAACTTGGTTTGGCCTCTTCTCTTACACTTTATTTTGGGAAAGTTTGCAAGTACAGTTTATATTTCCCGCAAAATTGATTATGTTTGGTTCTTCGTCTCATGGAGGATGGTTTGGTTTTGCGACATCTAATAATGATTGGATATGGTCAAAACTTAAGCTTGGGATCTTTGTTCAACATATTGTCTCTGATTTGGGGCTTAAGATATATAATCTTTATATATCTTAATATATATATATATATATATATATATATATATATATATATATATATATATATATATATATATATATATATATATATATATATATATATATATATATATATATATATATATATATATATATATATATATATATATATATATATATATATATATATATATATATATATATATATATATGCATTTGGCACATGCTCAGTAGTTGATATATTTTAAATGTTACTCAACACGCAACTACTTTAGTATTTACTTTCCTATTATACAACTAAATGCAAGGTAGGTTACATGGTATTATGAGAGGTCTCGATTTACTATAAATTTTCAAGTCTTAACTGTTTACGCGCGTCCATGCTGCTTAAGAAATACATCTTTGCAGCTGCATGGGTTTACGAAATACAACAAGTAGAGATTTGGGACTGGACATGGCAAGAATGAGGACCTCTACTCCCATTCGCTCGATCATGTCCTCCTTACTTTTTTTTGGCTGAAGGGTTATCAGGGATTTCTGGGTTTAGGTTTTGCATCTCACTCGATTCGATGTGATCTGTCTTTGCCCTTTTTCTACGTGTTATAATAATTTTTCCGTAATTCAGGGTCAATAACATTCTTATAGTTAGAGAAATCATTAATACGAAGCCTACCGTTAGGAGGATATTGCACCAAAAATTTGTTGAGAATAGTCCGTATCTACTTTCTACATACGTCAATCTTTGGTTTTCATTAGTAAATAGGGGAATTTGAGATTTTAAGGATTCTCTTATTTTTGTTAGTGGTAAGGTTCCCTTGACATTCTCTATTTTTGACCATATTGTGGCTTTCACTTCTTCGTTTTCAATATTAGGAATGGTATGCGATAAATTGACTGGTTCGAAATTGATCACCTTGGGGCTTATTATATTCGTGCTAGCGGTTATCAGGTGTTTGTACCGTGGCTTCTTTGGTTACTAATCGACACCCTTGTTTTATGGTTATTGTTCCCAAGTCTTGTAATAGTAATTCGGTTCTGTAGCTCGGATCGATTCTTTCTGTGTTATTATAACAAGAGACAGTCCCCGCTGTTTCTTTTAGACCGGAAAATAGCCACAGATCATTTCTAAGATGAATAAATATTTCTCGTTTTGTACTTCCTACTAGCGCTTCGCATGAATTGGGAATTTCTTCTTGTTGAGTCTCTTTTAAAAATATATCGAACATACAGGATCCAGCTTTTACGTTATAAATGGGCAGGGTTAGTTGACATACTAGGTTTTTGAATGCTACACATTCCTTAAGGTCCTGTGGATTTGCTAAGGCATATTTCCTCCTATTTTGATCGATTAGCAAGTATTCCGCTTCAGGGTGATAGTCATGAACGAATTAGCTCTTCCTATATTGGCTGGAAACGTAGAAATTTTATACAAGTCATATATGGATTGTTGATTTATTAATGGAATTGTTACTACTGCAAATAGTTGTTCATTTATTTCCGTGATGTGAACCTTTAGCTTGGTGTAATAGTGGAATAGTTTTGCTACTTCTGGTTCTGTTGGTAGATGTAAAACGAACGTTAGATGTGTTTTTATTTCATCTAAGACACTTTTTGGGTTCGAAGGGTCCACCAGGTCATATGACAAGGTTCCTCCAGTAAGGGCAAACAATACAAATTCAAATTTGCTAACATCAGTTGCCAGGTTAAGTAATGACATTGTCACTATGTCTAGTGATACCATGGTGAGGCTCGAATCGGAAATCACACAATCTGCTTCATTTTTTAAATTATTCCTTATGTTTACTGTCTTTGATATTTTCTTTGAGATTGCCTCAATTTTGTCTCTCTGATAATTGGCTATACTGGCTTGTATTTTTTGGACATGTAAGGTCACGTTCATGGCGTTATTTAGTTTTCTCACGTTTTCCCTTAGGATATTCAGGTCTTCTTCAGTCGATAGCCCAAATAAGCGTGAAGCTAATTCTCCCACAATTGGTATTAGACTAGCTGATCTGCGGTATTTGCTTTTTCGAAAAAATACTTCGAAGATTCTTTTGGTACTTTGCTTTAACTTTTGTATTTCTGTATTGAATAATTCAAATAGTGCTTGTAGTCTCTGTCTATACAATATTAAGAAAGATTGGTGGATCGATACTCTTAGGGCGTTTTTCTCATTTAGCTCAGGTAACGATTCGACGTAGTTTTGGGTTGGTTCGTCGGCCATGACCAGTCTGGCACATGTATATTTGCCGTCAATTGTCCAGCATTTCTCGGGTACGTATTTTTCTTTCATTATACTTTCAGAAATTTTCCTTTTGTTATCCGAATGGTATCCTTGAACTAATATAGTTTGAGTCTCGGTATGCAATACTGGGAGTCTTGCTCTTAAATTTATATACACTTTGCCGAAAGAGTGGGTCTTAGTAAATGTTGGCCCTGTTGACCATGTCCATTTTTTAAACGTCGTTGGTTTTAAATGCGTTATGGTAATTAGTTTTTCTGGGGACAGTTCATTGAGTTTGATTAACTCTGGACTTGCATTGGTTGTGATATCCGTTAGTGAGGGCTGTATTTCCTCTGTTCTTGTTTCGAGTTTGGGCGTGGTTGTCGTGGTATCTTTCCTTCTTTGTAGTTTGTCTATATTTTTCTTTATTTCTTTTGGATATACTTTCTTAGTAACGTTGCTCGCCGTATGGTCTTGCCATAGTTGCTTGAGGTACGTCCATATGCTTGGTAATTCATTTAGCATGGCGTAATTTTCATCATAGAGTTTATTTTTCTTGGAAGATGTCAAGGAGGAACTTGTGGTATATTTTGTCGTAGTATGTTCGCTTCTGGAACCGTCCACATTACTTAATGCTCTTCTCCTTCTGTTTTCTCTGTTGTTACTTCCTAGAGCCTTATCAATTTCTGCCATTTTCTTGTCAAAGTCGTCTATTATGAATTTCGATTTTAGTTTAGGAATAATCGGGGGTAAATCTCCTTTATTTTCCTTGTGGTGCATGTCTTTCGTTGTCTGCAGGCTCTTGTCCGATTTTAAGAATTGGAATATTGAGTCCTTTAGTTCATTAGTATTCTTCTCTAGTCTCATTACTTGTTGAAACAGGGTTTCAAACGTTTTGGGATCCAGTTTCATAAATATTTTCCGGGCATTGTGACTCGCAAGCAACGAATTCTCGTGCTTGAAGATTATCCCATGCTTTACAATATCTTGGGCTATAGTTTGGGCAACGAAGATTATCATGAAATTTTTTAGCCACATCCTTTTTTCGCTGTTTTCTGGAATTAATATGCCATTAAACATAATATAGGCAGACTTCTTATGATTGATAATCGAATGAGAATTTAGATCCCTATTATGAGATTTTTTTTCGGGGAAATTAATGAGGTGAAATTAAGATTCGTGGTAATAGAATTGATTGATTACTTATGGTACACACACGGCTGATTGTTAGATTCGGGGGGCGGGGGTAGTTATTTTAATTGATTTCATTCAAGAATCTTTCTTTTAACGCAAAGGGTGTGTGGGTTGACTTTAATTTACAGCGTACCAAACAACTTCATAGAGAAGGTTTTTTTAGTTTTTGGTTGCTCTCAATATCGATTCATTGGTTTTTATTATTCTAAATATAATTTCTTTTATTTTTGCTCTGTATATTGCGCTTTTTGGATTGTAGCGATATTGTTTATAGTATTTTATTTCTTGGAGTGGGTCGTGTTGACATTGATATTTTACGCAGTTTGAATTTCCCTCAATTTCGTAAACCAATTTTTGTTTTCTAAATTTGTCAAGAAGCAATAAATCTGTCTGACATAGACCTTTAACGTACCAGTACCGAACTTTATATTGTTTTTGCAATTTTCTTATCTCATGTTGAATATATAGGAGGTACTTGCCCTTTCTGTCGTTATATTTTATTCCCAATTTCCCTCTCGCGGGTCGATACTTGGGTTTATTTGCCAATCGTAATCCGAAGCTATACGATTTTTCGTCATATTTTCTTAAATCATATTTGACGTCCCATTTTTTCGCGAAGACTTCTTCCCCTGATTTACTCACAATGAGTATTGCTGCTGAGTATACCAGATTTTCTTTTGTATGCCTTATAGTAATGAACTCTGTATCAATAATTGCCTTGGCCATTGTTCTGAAATGAAAGGTAGTTTCTATTGACTTTTGTCTAGTTAATTTTTTCAAGATTGGTTACAATCATGGTTTACTCTAGGTCGAGGTCAAACTACCTTTTTGCCGGTATTTCCTCATACATCGGGTACTTATTCGTTCTACATAATTCGATTCTTCTAAAGCTCCATATTAACCAATAATGAATATAAACTTTGAATGGAAAGTAAGGTAACTTCAGGTCGAAGATGAACTACTTTTTCACCGGTGCCACCTTGCACCTGGCTATTTGTGTATTCGAACGTAATTAAATTCTCTAAAGTTCCATACAGGCTTAAAAGTATTGAGACTTTCGAGAAACTACCCTTTTTTTGTCAATATATTAACAATGTATTTAAATCCCGTGACATTCACTCTAATTCATAGTTTTATAACTATTAATACACTACTAGTTTATTCATATAATGCACTTTTTAAATAATAATAATAATCAATTTACATAGACATAACACTTCAGATAATATTGGAGGGTTCTTTTATTATTCATTTCAACAAGTTTATTTATATACACAGTTTCTTCCACTAATATTGGCTTTTAATTTCAATATGGGCGCATCACCCGGCAGTTCCGCCTTTGAACTTGGATATGTTAGCATGTTGGCAAGTCGATAATTTTCCCATGACGATACATTTGAGCTGAGAAACTTGAGTTCAAATACTATATTATTTTTACCTCTTTCAGGTGTATTTAAGTACATTAAATACACTAATAATTGGTTTGGGAGGTGCAGGCCCTCCAATGTGGCAGTTATGTCATTCCTTCGCATATTTTGTCGAATGATTTTCCGGCGAAACTGAGATAAAGAGAATGGGTCATTTATTATTTTTACTACGGAAAAACTTAAATTTACGTGTGATTGGAAGTAGCATAGTTGCTCGCGCACGATTACGTCTAAGCCGGGGAATATTTTGATTCCAAAATTTTCGTCTTCTTGGAAGAAGTTCAGGGTTATTTTCTTTATGTCTTTATAATCCCTTGGGGTAACTTGAAAAATAGCGGATCCCGTTGAAGGGTTTATTGGATTTAGATACGTGTTATTTACACAGTTGACGTATAAAGCCTTAAGGAAGCTTTCACCTTTTAACATATGTCCTCGGTCTATTAGTATGGAGAGAAATTTAATGGGCTAAATTGTAGTTATGTTGTTATCATCTTGATCATACCAAATATTGTCGGCGATATAATCAGACAACAATCTATATTTTGTTGTTGGGATACTTTGTATTAAAATTCGGAAATTGGTCTAGTGTGTTCGAGTGTTCTTGTCATTGTACGCGCACTAAAGTTATAATGCACTAAGCTTGCCGTCAATCTTAGAATCATCTTTTTTTCCAAGATTGTTCTTCGAGATTTCAGAAGATAATGTAGCGCTGGACAGTCAAGACTCTCCAATGCTCCAATGAGTCCCCATTCTTTTAATGAATCATTAATGTTATCCGCACTATGGCTTTTCTTGAGCTTCCCTGAGGCTACATTTTCTAGTCTACAATTACTTTACTGTTGCTGGCTTGAGTATCTTATCATGATTGCTATTTTTTTGTATTTATTCTACTAGATTTTAGGTTAATATAAGCAACGTACCGTTTAGCCGCTCGTTTCGGCGTTTCACTTTACCATTGGCCGACGGTTACTCATGTATCTTATCTGCAAATATGTTGTTATATAAAATTTCCAATGATTACAAAATAAATGATTACTTAATAGTAATACATTTTCAAAATAATTACGTTAATTTATAGTAGTTTAAAGTATAGTAATGATTATGCAATAGTTAGGCACTTTCATCTTGATGATGCTTGTTATTACATATAGCTGTTTATTTGGCATTTTTAATTTATGGTATTTAACTTTTACTAATGTCCTTGGGTTCCTTTTCCTGTTCTAGTTAATCTTCGTAAGGAAATACCTTTGCTAGGCGTCTCTCCACCAAATAATCAACCATGAAAACACTCCAAGCAAAGGTACTCCCCACGTATCAGACTTCTCGTCCATCTCCATTCCAGATGACCGTATGGTCATTTTTGTTAAAGTGATTCTTCTAATGGTAAGGGTGAGGTAGGGTAATTGTTCCGGATCATTTTTTATGAAGAGATTAGTTGATTTTCTTATGAGAGCTCACCGGCCAAACTGCAATGACGAATGGGATACAATGCACCACAGATCACAACAGTTGACCAACGGGTCCCCATGTTATAGGGTCATTTAATTTAACTGTAATTTATAACTCTTTACTATTTAACAGTCACTTCTCCTAACTGTACAGTTGTTTCTCATATATAGCTTGAGATCAATCAGGAAGAAGGGGGATAGTATACACAACCTCCCCCTGACTGTCCAAAGCTTCCCATGACTGGGGGTCCATCCATTTGTCAGTTATTTCTTTGTTACGTAATCACAACTCGTATTTACGCAGTTGTTTTTCATAGAGAGCTAGGGCCAAACGGTAACGGGAACGGGATGACAATGACACCACTCCCATTCCCCTGTGGCCACCGCCTCTCATGATTGAGGGTCCACTTGTCGAAGAAGTTTGATGAATAGGCAGTTGTAGTGCTTCCCAAGCGATTTCTTGTTGTGTAATCTAGTCTCGTATTTATGTAATCTTTTCTCAACAGAAGGTGAGAGTCAAGTGCTTGCGTGGTGGGACAATATACACCACGCCCATCCTTGGCTCTGACCTCCTATGATCGGGGTCCATCCATTTTCACTATCTCAGATCCAATGGCTATTTGAATTATTCCTCCTACATCATTTTCCAAGTATTTCAAGGGGTTGTGAATCAGAATTGCCGTGTATATTGAGCTTTTATCAATTATCGAGAGTAAACAAAATTTATTCTTATTACCTCCTGGAATGAGTAAGGTACCCCTACTGATTTTTGACTAAAAATGCGTTTTTACTTAGTTTTGTGTGGATTTTCGAGCCTAAACCGTTAAAGGAAAAGTTGTAGCATATTTTGCGCTAGCATATTTTAATTAATGCGAGAACTGTCGATCAAATTGAAGGAGTTCTAAAATTGTCATTTAGGATTTAATGTGGGTATTCGATTTCTATACTCGGTAAATCCTTATATCCAACAATCTTTTAAGTATCTGTAGTTAACAATTTTTTTTAACAATCTTTTTAAGCATCCGTAGTTATTCTGTATCCTGTCAACGTGAAAAAATTTCATTATGGTCGAAGTTTGAAAATATAAACTCATCTTTCAAGGCTTTCAAAAATTAAGGCCTTAATACTTATTATACGGCAATAGTACGCGATTTAACGGTAAGGTATTTTCATTTATTGTCATACTTTTTTCAGCTTTGATTATCTGCAATTAAGATACCTATCGATTTATTTTCTTCAGTTCTGTACTGGATTAATTAAAGAGAGTTAATTTATTTTATATTGAAGGCGGTTCTTCCTTAATTGCTTATTATGATAGCTATTGTTTAAGTTGAATCGAATGAAGAGTTGTGTATTGATGTTTACTCAAATAATATCTTTAGAATATGTAGAAATAAACTCCTTATTTCGGGGTACTTCAGAATTATGCTAAATTGGTGGAATACAAAGGCTTGTTATTCGAGATTAAATCTTCCCGTCCAAATGAGTTAAAAAAACAGATTCACATTTAAGGTGTTGACTTATTCTTCTCCCGTGGCGGAGTTATCGCCACGTGGCAGAGGTATTTTTTATCAAGCGCGATATTACTCAAAAGTTTTTCTAGTATGGTATAAGGTATAAAAATTTAATTATCTTGTGTTCCCTAAGTGGACTTAAAATATATTTACGTTTTGTAGTGAACTTATTGGTATGTTGAAACCAGTTTAACCTAATTTAAATGTAATAAGCTACAATAAGATGTAATCCGTTTGTTATAGTCGTTGGAAATGCGACTGAAAAATATAGGAATCAAATTGTGCAAAACGCGCTGTTTAAAACTTGTTCGTTTTAAATTTTTGTGAAAGCAAATTCAATACGTTCAAGAAACTTTCTTAGATGACGGTCTTAAAATATTGTAAAGATACAGTATTTTAATCATAACCCTACTGGGCTGTTGTAGGGCACATCGCGTCCCTATACTGGGGGCGAATAGACAGAAATCGGAGCATTGGTCAGGTTCTCGCCTCAAATGAGAGAATAGTTGCGATTAGTCCTGGCTCAGACTTTCTAAACTGAGCTGAGACAATGAATTGATACTATTTGGAAAGTGATTGGAGACGTTGGGCATTCGTGAACAAGTGCTAAATTGAGAGAGGAATTTGGGACAATATTCGGGGACGCCCACCCACCCAGAGTCTCGGGCAAGTGACCCAAAAATTTTAAACATGTGGTAAAAATTCAAATTTTTTACAGAATGTTGGTCTAAGCTTAGGCAACGAATAGGTACTATTTGAAAGATAAAGACGGCTTTAAACGATTGTTTTGCCTATTATTTCAAGCAAATTTATGGTCCTATGTCAATTTTAAATTCTTGGTCAACCTTCTTAAGACCATAGGCGGGTGTGCCTTGTTTGCCTCTTTTTTAAATTCTTGATCAGCATGCCTAAGAGTCAGGGCAGGCACGCCTTTCCAAAAACTAACCTGACAAGTATGTGTCCAATAAGAGTCATTCATACTCCTGCCATTTACCCGTGCCCCAGCCATCTAAACATTTGCCTCTCAATTACTTGGACTATCTGTCTTGGCTTTTCTCTGTCTACAATTACCCAACCCAGTCTTGATGCAACCTATTGCCCAAAATACTTGATAACTTACAATTCAAAAAAGGGTTTTTTCCCTTTATATGGTCAATATCTACTACGTCCCACCATTTTGTTTCTGTGGCAGAGATTGTACCACATGGCAGCGATATGATATTACGTAAAATTTTGCAGGGATAAGTGTATGCGTTTGAATGGGCTCATTGCCTAAGGTATAGTAATTTATTTACTTTATATTATTTTAATCGTAAGATTAGCCTGCGTGGTTATTTCTTATTAGGTTTAGCTTGAACTAGTCTTGTTTCCGTATGACTCAGAATTGTTGTATTTTTTTCAATTTTACTATTCTTTTTCCTCCTGTTTATAAATCATTCAGTAGTATTTTGCTGTCACTCTTTATTTTTCTGAAAAGAATCCGTTTGATTTGCCTATTTGGACCTCGCAGCGCCATAAGTTAGTGTCACGAAGGTGCCGCACGAAAGTGCCACGCGACTAGGGGGGGGTTCTTACATTTGATTACAATATTACCTATATTCTCTGTTACTTTTTTGGGGGGTTTTATCGCGATATTTTTTCAATAGGTTAGCCTTTTCCTGGGGTTCGATTTGAAGAGAAAGTTCTAGGGGTATTAAACCTTATTGTTATATCTTCCAATTCAGGGGTTTTCAAACATGTTTCTGACCAACAACAAATTTTATAACTTTGGGCCGTTGTTAATACTTTACAGGTACTAGGATCCTGTTCACCTAGTCATGAAATTTTGGCGGTTTATGGCTTCCACTTTCGTTTGATTAGATTAAAAATTATCCTTGACTCATTTATACTCCATATAAATGTTCGTCTCTATTTTATTAATTTTAGTTCAAACCCATATGTGCCTTATTGAATACATATTTTTTGAACTCTTAAATAGCGAGCATTTCAAAAAGCTTGACTTTGGTGAATAATATGTCGTTAATTAGTTTATGTGACATTTCTTCTTTGGGGGATAAAGTTTAGCAAGAATCTAGGCCGTGACTTGTTTATAAGGTTAGTAAAAATGATTAAATACGGTCTTGTTATACGAGCATTTATGAATTACGATTATGTTTGGAAGAATCTTTTTATTTTTACATCAATTGGTTAGTATGTCATTAGTCTTGGTTACTAGTCCGTACATTGGCAGGCCTATATTATTTTTTTTTTTGTTTTTTTACCTACTTGTCTGGACGACATGTTGCGTGACTTGCGTCTTTTACGAGAACCCATAGAAATTGGATTACGCTATTTTTTTGCCATTTCTCGAGATTTAGGCTAAAACTTGCCTATTTCTTACAGGTAACGATGTCGCAGATTAGTTTCAAAAGTTCCCGTTAATGAAAGGGTTTTCGATTTTTAGCGGATGCTTTTCTTTAATGCCTATTATTTATTGTCAGTTTTCTGAAGCAGAATAATGTCTGACATTGTCAAAGAGACATTAGCCTACTTATACACTTTGCCACTTTTATTTTTATAACGCCACAATGAATCTATGATTGATTGACGCAAGGGTCACTCTCATGATACAAGCTGTGGTTGTCGTTTAAATATTGTGTTTATTTTCCTTATCCGCGAATTACTATGTTTTAAGATTCAAATAATTGGCTTTATGCTTTTACCCCTTTGGAAAGTTATTTCAGTAAAGTGAGTATTTTATATATACCATATAACTGATTCCTGGATTGTAGGCAAATAGTCTTATTTGAGGCGATTCTTGCATTCGACTTATAGGTTTGTAATTATCTCTGAACTACGTAGCGAAATTCTTTCGAAAATTAGGTAACCATCTGGCCTAGATTTTTTTTTTTTGTTATTCGTATTTTCACAGGGTAGCCTCTTGTTATATTAGTTGCGCGGTTTTACTTTTCATCCCTACCATTCGTTTTAAGGTAATTTCAGCTAAAATTATTGATACCATGGCCAGGGTTTTTGACGATTATTTTGCCCTCTGCCTAGCGGCTATACGCGCTCTGATGTTTTTGCTAACTATGGCGAATCTAACGTGTTAGTTAGCTAATCGTTAGTTACAATTTTTAATCTATGGTACAACAATTTTTGTCAGCGAGAATATTTTCTCTATAGTTTGCCATCAAAAGTCGAAAAATTAATCAATATTTGTCTTTTTTTTGCATTAGTTCTGTCTTACTTGTGACTTCCAAATACGATGTTTTAGAACTTTGATAGCTATTTCCATGTATTTTTGACTTATGGAAGGTTCCCTTTTTTTCCAGACTGTCATATCTGCACGAGTGATATATGATTAGTTGCTAGTTTGCAGGGACAGTTTGTCGAAATAATTTTATTTATGGTGCTTGTCACACTTGACTTAAATGATATGTGAATTAACATTTGATTATGCCACTCAAGAAATTCAACCAACCGAAGGGGTCAATAGGCTAGGCCATAAAAAAACTTTTCTTTTTAGGTTTTCCTATGTTCTGTGTATTTCTGGGGCTTATTTTTATAGCTTAAGAATTATACTGCCCTCGAGATTTGTTTGTATCTGCGGACATATTTCTTATTAAGGGTTATATCGTATTTCTATAGTTTGAAATTTACGTGCCAACGTTAGCAGTCATAAATTCTACAATTTTGATTTATTTTTCACGTTCAGGGTTATTGATTTTTTTTTTCTTGTTTTGCGTCAATTCTCTAGCGATTATTCTTTTATTGAAACAGAATACTATACTTACTATACTTAGAATACTATACCAAAATACAATCAAAAAATAATCAAGTATCAACATATAAGTAAAAATATATTGAAGATATCATTATTCAAGACCAAACGATATTTTCCAATCATCTCATTTTCACCGGGGCCCATTTCTTTGCCGCTGGGGTTGGCGTTTTTATGGGGTCAATTGAACTGTGTACGCGATTAATGACATTTGAGGTAAATAGTATTATTTTCTAAGAGAAGCCACGACGTTATTTTTTCCATTTAATTTATGAGAGATGTTTAATGCCATTTGTAGGGGCTTTTTTTCCTGACTTTTATTTGAAAGAATACTTTAGGTTACTATTAGCACCAAAGCCCTTTTGAGTTTTACTGTGCGAATTGGTTGCGAAGAATTAGCATTTTACACAGGGTCACTTGAACTGCATAAACCATTCATAGCTTTAAGATAAGGGGTATTAATTTAGTAAAAAAAAATGCAAATAGATTTTTCTTTTGTCTCGTTTGGTGATTTGCCGGGGTCTTTAAATAATTAATTTTTTTTAAAGGTCAGAAGAATGCTTTCAGTTCCCATTGGCCACTTTTAATTTTATTTTACCGATAAGGATGATTTTTTTTGATAATTTAATCTTTTCGTTATGATATATCTTGCATATGGATTAAAGATCCATCTACGTTACCTAGGAAAAGATATATAATCTTACTTAATTTCAATTAGCGAAATTGTTTTGCCAAATTCTTGAGTTCATCTACATGCTAACAGATCATGCCTCACTAAGAAACGTTGGTTATAATTAACGCGATAAAAACTTGTACATATTTCTTTTGCCGAATAAGTACTTTGGGTTGTAGAGTATTTTACAAATTCTACAGTGAGTTAGGGTTGCTACTTCCGGTCATTTTTTTTATGATTAAATTTGGACTTCTTCATTATTTTTTGAAATAATATTATTTTTTTTGATCTTAGGGTTAAAGTTTTTTTAGTCTTGCTGTGAGAAGCGGTTAATAAGTATTTAAGTAACTAATACTACGTTTTATATATTTTGCTATCGTGCTAATAATAATAATAATGAGATATTTCTAGAATAGGGTTATACTTTGACATATCGTCTAAACGTGTAATCAAGATTTCCAATGCCGTACTATCAAAGATACCAAATATGTCTTATGACGAAGATAAATCCTCATCATGGTTATGATAAACCTTCATTATAAAACACAGTTAGGACATTCTGGAATTCAGTGTTTGATTATGTCGTTGGCATGCCGTCCGGGGACTACCCGGGACAGGTGAAGCTAGGACGGCTGTCAATTACACTTTCTCTTCTATGGCTGAATTTATAATATATTTTTTTTTAAATTCAGGAAATACTATATTTTGCTCAGCAGAAATATAGGTACTCTAGTTTAACAAGTTTGCGCTCGATTTATTAGTTTATTCACTATATCTTATCGCTAAATGCTATATCCTCTAAGGTGTACCCACTTTACTATTTTAAACTTGTAATATTTTTTTTTTAACGAAGAAAGAATTTCTACCTCCTTTTTTTAGTTCAATTAATTTCCATGATTGATATTCCTTATTTTTCTGCATCACTTGTAAATGGTTGTGTTTTGGACTTTCCTTGTGGTGAAGAGATCTCTAAGGAATTTTGACCAGTTGTATCAGTTATTTGGGCGATGGGGTAATGCGTCCCCATAATTGTGTTATTGTCCGTTGGAGGATTTTGTTGAATAGACTCTATTCGGGGTTTCAGATGATGGGTGGCTTGATTTGGGATTGCGAAATATGAGGGGAGTGATGGCCCTTCTTTGCAAATGTTAGCAAGAATGTTCTCCAAATAGGGGTTTACTGGTAGATCAACTTCAACTGTGAAGTAGGTTTCCACCATTTTCACTAAGTTTGAGCAGAATTCTCTTTGCTTTTGTAATTCTTTGTTAATTTCAGTTCTGTTTTCCTTTAATTGTTTGACTAAGCTCTGCTGTTTTAGTTTGATTATTTCTTTCTGTGCTTTTAAGTGGTCGTATTTATGCTGTAGGTTCAGGAGCTTTACTCGCTCAGGTGCCAATGCTTCTTGTACCGCTATTGTTGCAGATAAAACTGTACTGTTTATATCTTCTTGGCCTTTTTTACTGATTTCTTGCATTTTATTATATAATGCTTGTAATTTTAGGAGTTGGTGGGGGTAATTATATCCCTTAGCTAGCGTGGCGTCTCTTATTGATTCCATTTGGTTCTGGATCTTGATGGTGTGTTCCTTAATTTCTATAAAGTCAGTTTCCATTAATCTCTTAATTTGGTGAGTCACTATAAATACATTTATTTTCTTGTTAATAGTTTCTTTGGAAGCTTTAACTTCACTAAGAGATGTAAATATGGCTTCAATCATATTCTCGATTTTCAGTTTTTCTATTACCAATTGTGTCGAGGTGTCTTGGAGCTTCGATCGAATATGGAATAGTTGGTCCATGGTCGTTCCGTCTGTAGCGGGGTGGCACTAGGTATTTTTTTTTTATTCTTGGAGGATGGGTTGAACAATTCTCGTTCTGCTTCTATCTTCAGGGTTTCTTATCACGCCGAGATTCAGTTTATCTGGAAAAGCTAACTATTAATTTCCTTCGACCTTTTGCGGATAGCTGTCATTGAAGTGTCGTGTCCACACATATTCGTTTGAAAAAATTTTGCGCAATTCGTCTTAGCATTATTTTCTGGGCTTTTGGGGTACTTGATCCCTAGACATATTTCCATTTATCTGGTTTTTTTATTACTCTGCCAGATTTCGTGGTAAGTTCTTGTTCGCTTTCTGGCGTTTTATTCTTTTTTTACTTTTCCATAGAGATTAGGTCAAATTTCTTGTACTGTTTTAATAAGAATTTTTGACCTTTTAATTTAGCCTGTTTTGCATGTGAGGTAGCCGAAGTTGGTTTTCGTTTTTGTGTGTCTTGGGGTTCATCTGGAGCTGATTCATAGTCTGATTCAGTAGAACTAGTCCCTGAGGATTCATCATTAGGGCTTTCTGCGGTGGTCCTATGCAAATTAGGAGTATCACCTGCCCTTGCTTCATATATCTCGTCTCCTCTGGAAGTGGAGGGTTTGTTTTCCATTTCTTCGCGCTGAAGTCCTGCTTCGGGGGAGTTAAAAGATTCTTGGGAACTCTGGGAGGAGTTGAATGTTTTTGGAGACTGTCTCCATTGTTTGAATGCCATATCCTCTGGGGTGTGGGGTATTTTTTGTAACAAGGTCTGTTGCCAGGAGGCTGATTCCTTGGGCTTGACTTTGGATACCGTAATTTGGTGGTATTGTCCTAGATTTTCATCTTCAGGGTATTCCCGGGTCCACGGCAAGGTACTTTGCCTTGTTTTTATCGGGTAATTGATGACGTCCAAAGCTTCTCTCAAATTTTTTATATTTCTTTTATTTGTATTCCTGGGCGGAGTTTTCTTTATTTTTGCACACGGGGTTTCCATAGATCTATTTAATTCATATTGTAACGATAAGGGTTTCTCTAACGGGGTTGCTGGGGATACAATATCTTCTGGAAATCTTTTGAGGGGAAAAGGGGTTGAAATTCTATCGGGGAAAATTGGGTTTTCGGGGACCGCATACAGTCTAATTCTTCCGAGCTTTCTGATGATTAACTTTCTGGAACTTTTTGGATTCTTATTAGTATGGGTATTAAGGGGTTTCTTTTAGGGATGACTAAGTTTTTCATGGCTAAAAATTCTTCAAAGTTCTCCTCGTCGCTACGATTTTCGAAATAGTCTTGTTTAAAATTGAAAGGTTTTAACTCGGCTAGCCTTGACTTGGGGTAATTCATTTTCCACGTTTGATTAATCAGTAGATGAGGGTTTGGGTGCACACCCGGCTGGGTACATGGCCCTTTTTATACGGCTAACATGTGCCTCATATGTTCTTCCGTTGTCAGGGTTTATCATTTTAAAAGTAAAATCATTGTCGTATTTCTTGATTATTCTGTAAAGTCCCGAATATTTATTGGAAAGTTTTTTGCCTTCTACTTTTGTCTCATTCTTTAGATAGAGACAGTCTTTTAATTTAAACTTTATGTTCCTTTTGACTTTGAATTCGTTTCTGAATTCTTGGTTTGTCTTACATTTTCTTGTTCCTGTTTAACTCCTTTATAAGTTTTCCTCATCCTATTTATAAAATCTTGCTTGTAGTCCTCTGTATTATTGTAATATTATCTGGATTATATAATTTCCAAATAGCGTATTTTAAAATCGCGTCCGAATAAAAGAAAACATAGGTTTTCTTTAGTTGTTTCTGAATAGGCGATATTAATTACATTGGTTAAGTAAGGTAGATATTGATCCCAATCGTTTCGGTTGTCTTTTGTATAAATACTCAAGACATTGTAAAATATTTTCTGCCTGTTTTTAATTTTCCAATTAGCTTGGGGATGGTAGGGGAGGTCACCAATTTTTCTATTTTAAGAAAACTCATTAAATCTTTTGTTACTTAAGAAATAACATTACTTCCATTATCGCTAATAACTTTGTTAGGGACGCCAAATTTTAAAAATATGTTTGCTAACGCTTTACTCGTAGCGTATGCACCATGATTTTTCAATGCTTTGGCAAAAGTGAAACCGGTAAAGTGATATATAACTGAAAGAACGCGAGTAAGGCCTCTGTTGGAAACAGGTAATCCTCCACTGGTTCCATATAAGTCGAATGAAACGAGGTCGAAAGGAAACCTTACTACTGGCAATCTTCCCATCGCGGGATTAGGATAAGTTTGGGGATTTTTTCTTAAGTTACACGCTTCACATGTACTTATAAAATCCTTAAGTTTTGTTAACGCCGATGGTACATAAAAATATTGTTTTAACTTGTGAAAGGTTTTATTTATTCCTAAGTGTCCCTCTATATCAGAATAGAAATATTCAAAGGCAGGTATCATTAAGTTTTGGGGTAACACAGGTACTACCGAGGTTTGGTTTCTATTTGTATCGCCTGTTACTATCCTGCAAAGGATTTCTTCGTCCAAATCATAATAAAAATTTTCTATTTCGCTTCTCAGGGCTTTGAACTTATCAGGGAGATTGTCAGAATTCACAAAATAATTAATGAGAGTAAAACACATTTCATCCTTAACTTGGTTTCTTTTAATGTTAGCTAGCGATAAAGGGCTATGATTGACTTCGTTTTCTTCTATTCGGATCTTAGGTTTAAACTTCTTATGTTTTCGTTGACTGGAATTAATGGCATTTATTTGTTTATTTTCGTTATCTGAGGAGTTATTTTCGGGGTATCTACTCAAGTAATCACAGGGGGCATTTTGTTTACCGGTCAAGTATTCAAATTCGTAATCCACATCATGGATTTTGATTATCCATCTAGCTAAGATTCCAGTTGGATTTTTGAATGTGCTTAGGTACTGCAAGCTTTTATTTTCCGAACGTAGCTTAAACTTTCGGCCCACTAAATAATGTCTAAATTTGTCTAAATGGTAAATTATAGATAGTAGCTCCAATTGCGTTGCAGAATAACTGCTTTCGCCTTTCGATAGAGTTCTAATTGAATAGCATATGACTTTCTTTATATACTGAGGGGGTTTCTGTAAAGGATCGGGGTAGTTTTCTGCGGGGACTAATTGGGAAAGGATTGCACCAATGCCCAAAGCTGAGGCGCCAGTGGTGACTACGATTTGTCCTTTTTCAAAATCTGGTAGTGACAATATTGGTTCGGATGTAGGCGCTTTCTTGAGTGTCTAAGGAAGATTAAGCTTCCTGCGACCAGGTAATATTTGGGGGGTCCCTTTAGTTAGGTCCGTTAAGGGTTTTGCAATTTGGGCGTAGTTACGTATGAATTTTCTAAAATAACTTGTTAAACCAAGAATTGCTCTCAATTGTTTAATAGTTTTTGGGAGTTTGAGGTTTTCTACGCATTTTATCTTTTATAGATCTGGTGATATTTGGCCTTGGGTCACTATTAATTCTAAAAATTTTATTTCGGACTGAAGTAAATTTACTTTTTCAGGTCTACATTTTAGATTACCCTCTCTAAATTTTTCAAAAACTTTGGCTAATGTGGTTAAATGGTCCTCTGGGGTTTCTCCGACACAGATCACATCATCCACAAAATGGATAATATTTTCTACACCTCGTAATAAGTGTAACAGAGGTCTACATAGTGCACTTGAACTAGTTTTGAGTCCGAAGGGTACTCTTAAATACTCATAAGAGCCACACTCTGTCGTCAAAAAGGCCGTTTTATAAACGTCATTGTCTGCTATCTTAACTTGATGATAACCTTGTGTGAGGTCGAGAGATGTAAAAATTTTATTTTTGGTTGAGATGGAGTCTAAGATTTCATCAATTTGGGGCAGGGGAAATTTGTCACTAACTACCTGCTTATTTAAGTCTCTATAGTCTACTACAAGCCTAAGGTCCTTGTTCTTTTTTGGCGTTAGTATAACAGGGGCTGAATACGGGTTTATACTTGGGCATATAATATTGTTTCTTTCTAATTCGCGGATTTTATTTTTTAACAAATTTTTGTGGGGGTTACGGATGCAATAGGGTTGTTTAACGACAGGCAGCCCTGTAATTTGGATAGAATGTTCATAGAACGGTATCAATCCAATGTCTTCTTTACATGTGGAAAATATATCTCTAAAATTCCAGAGCAATTCACATAATTTTTCTTTTAATGGCGTATCTTGGATATGGTCTAATTTAAATTTTTCCAAAAATTGGGGTCTTGTTAGCTTTTCTTGGAATTTTTCCATTCGTTTAGCTCGTGCTCAGAAATAACTTGTATTTCAACGAGGCACGTTTCCTTTTTTAATGTAATCGTATCGTTTTCATGTGTATTTGACAACCAAATAAAACCTACTCCTTTCTTATATAAAATGATCTGTTCTTCACAAAATAGATTTTCGGGGATTTCTCTACACGGGGATGCAAACCAAATTTCGGAATTGTCATTTACGGAGGTGACCATTTGTGAAATTTGAACTCTTTGCATTGTTTTTGGGGGGATTTTTGTTTTACTCAGCGCGAATCCATAATATTTTTCTTCCGAGTCATTTTCTATTAAGTTAAGATTGGTGCTTGGTTGCGTCAACTCTTCCGTTTGTGGGGTTGGCTGTAAGGGGACAGCACTGATATTTATTATCTCGTTCCATAATTATGCTATTTTCTTTATTTCTCTTTGTCTATACTCCTGCATTTTCCCTATTTTTGTTTTTATTGACTCGATCCATTTGCTCCTTGAGTTTCTCCTACAGGACGAGAAATGGGGTACAAAAGACTTTATTCTATTCACTGTTGCTTCCCCTTTCTCCACGCGTCGGAGAATAGGATCGGATGGATACACGAGTCTGTGATTTGCTATATCTAATAACACTTTTTTAAAAAAATTAGCACCGATTATAGCCTCATATGGGAAATTCTTGCATATTATGAAGTTTGTAGGAAAGATTCTATTATCTTTTGTCACATCTAAGCGTATGGAGCCTATTGCTTCTAGTTTATGTCCTGTGACGCTTGTTAAACTGGGAATATTGAAAATTTTCCATCGCTTAATATATACTGGTAGTCTATTAAATACATTCGAGTTTATTATGTTAACTGATGCACCGGAATCTATTAACGCTTTGAAATTAATACTTGCAACACCAAAATAATTTAATATAGGTAATATGTCATTATTATCACTTAAGGAAGGCACAACTACTGGAAGGGACCTATAAAAAATATTGGCCTCCAGAGTCCCGGTTAATTTTCTTGGGCGCCTAATTCGTTTCCCTGGGCACTTATTTGATAGGTTGGTGTTTGACATTGGGGCTCGGTGGGAATTTCCCTAGCGAGTTGATTGACATTTGAATGTCTCGGTTGCCACGTATTATTGCGTGGGTTGGAATTACTTATGCCGACGACTCGCGGCATTTGTTCATTTTGTATTGACGAAAAATTCCTTCCCGTCGGGAATAAATATCCGCTGTTATCGCTCGTATTCCTGTTAAATCTAGTCGGATAAACTGTCCATGAATTAAATTGGTACATGTTTTGTCACGTATTTGGGTTTGGGAAACGATAATTATTTTGTCGGTTGGGAGAAGGGTTTGCGGATTCCAATCCTTATTGGTAGGGGTTGCGGAACGAAGGGAGGCGTGGGAGGTTACTCCTATAACTTCCTGACCCGTTGGCATTTGAGTTTGTTCTCCCGAACAAACGGTTATCAAAACTGGGGGTTGCTGCTGCATAGTTGTTTCTAGTACGGCATTCCCTTGCAATATTTCCCTGTTTATTACATGCATAGCATATAATTGGGGGGTTATTTACGTAGTTTTCTGTATTCATGGGTACGAAACGTACAATTCTTTGCCTGGTAGGGTTTGAGGAGGTATTTTGGTTTGGTTTTGGTGAATTATCTCTCGAGAAAAATGCGGGTGAAATTCCTCGTGATCGTGCACGGGTTGATTCTCCTAAATTATTTATTCTTGACTTATTATGATTTGCAACAATCGTGTCAATTTCAACCATTCTCTCTACTTCATGATCTGCCAGTTCTAATGTTTGAATATTTTTTGATATTATCATTCTGTAAAGTTTGGGGATCAATCCTTACAAGAAAGCATTTAGTTCAATTTCATCATATAAGGAATCAGATTCTTTCCCATATTTAGCCTCAATTGATACCATTACTTTGTGTAGATATTCCTTAACAGTTTGGGTTTCGTCGAAACAAACGGTTCCATACTTTATTTTGTGTGTTGAAATGGTTTCAACAAATCTTTCTCGGAACGCGTTTAGCAATTTTTCTATTGAGTTTATTGGAAGGTTGTAATCTTCCCCTATTGTATTTTCTATTTGTTTTAAGAATTTTAATGCTTGCCCCTTAAGTCTCATTAATAACGTGCCTACTAATGATTTTAAGTCCGTTTTAGTTACTTCTACAAATTGGTTTAATTGGATACTAAATTCATCTACGTCTGAGTCTCCGTTATATGAGGGAAGGGATTTTGAAATTTCTACTGTTTTTGCAATAAGTTTTTGCTCTAGCAATGGTTCGTTTGGATCTAACGACATATTGGTTAGGTTTTTTTTAGATTAATTAAAGTTCGGCACTGGTTTTATTTTTCTTTGATATAACTCAAATTTGACACTTCTAAATTATATTTTTTTTGTTACTATTTTAAGGTGACTTAGGCCTAACAAAATAAGGCACTTCAAATACTGCATAAAATATTGCACTTTTCTCTATGCGTAATATTTCTCAATAATCTTTCTTTTTTTTGTAGAAAATTTTTGTCCTTGTGTTTCTCTCCTTTAAACAGCGCCGCGCCAATTCTAATGGGGGGGGGGTTCAATTAATTGTTTCTATGGGGATTTTCAATTAAATCCTTAGTTGGTGGTTCGCGAGTAGCATACCATAGTAGAGGGGGAACACGTGTGGTGGGGGGGCTTAAATCAGCGGTTCAAATGGGGAGCATATATTAATGGCCATACTGAGTCGAAATCAACTTCCCTTGAGAGCGGTTGGAGCCACAAGGACTAACTATCTTGAGAAATACTAACATAAGGAGAAACAAATAAGAAAGTAATGTATTTATTTTTACTCACATGATCGGTTCAAAGCGTGTCAGGAATATCAAAAACACTTCACAGTCAAAGACACTAGGATAAAATTGTTGACTGGGGCAATACAAAGCAACAGTTAAATCACTCACATTAAATGTTTTCAAAAGTTCATTCTAAACTGATAATAAACTCATGATAGGTTCGACTTCAAACTCACCTAAGACTGATCATAGACTGATAATAGACTGCCTCAAAATTGCTAAGCTCTAAGCAACTATACCCTTCGATTTCGCCGGAGGTTACAATCAGGCGTTGCTAAAAAGTACATTACACTGGTTCTATTGGTTCAAACTGTATGTCCCATATTTCTATTGGACAGGGATGTACCAATTGGCTAGTTGAATTTAATTAACTTTGATACGATTTATAACTTTTAAGACTTCACTTTAGAATTTTTCTCAACTGAATAAAGTTTTACATTGTAATTATAGTGGAATACATAGTTCTATTTTGTATCTCGAGTGACCATTTTTTGTATAATAAATTCTACCATGTCTTGACAGTTTGGAAATTCAAGCTCTTAAGAGTTAGATTACATTTTTGGTTATGTGTCATGCAAAATTGGTCACGCTGATATTTACTGCTGTTACATTTTCCGTAGGAAAGATTTTCTCATAGAGTTACAATTGTAATACAATTGTTTCGCTACTTTTTAAATTTGACAATTAAGTATTACTTGATCTGTGGGTTATTTGAATTTTTGGATTCGTATTTTGGGCGATTTTATTTTACTTGGGTAATTTTAATTGGAAAATTTCGGGGTTTTGAAAATTGATTCCATTACAATATGACGGCGAAGATTCCTCTTAAAACATTTGGCGTTGTGAACTCTTTAGCCGATCGGCAACTAAATACAGAATTTCAAGAAGGAAATTCCCGGTCAGCCAGAAGAAATTACAATCGTCACTGCCGTTATATGAATAATGCGGTGGCACACATTGAAGGTCAACATCTTGACAACCTCATCGAGGAATCTGGGGACATTTTGAAGGTGTTAACTATTAACTCCTACCTACACGCGAGAGAGATCTATAAATGAAATTATTTATTCAAGAACCTACAAGGGTCAACATCTTGACAACCTCATCAAAGAAACTGGGGACGATTTGAAGGTGTTAACTCCTACCTACACGCGAAAGAGACCTATAAATGAAATTACTTCTTCAAGAACCTAGAAAAAACACTTGTAAATCAGGACTCAGGTGTGGAGGGCACGGCCAGCCCTTTGGCTGGCTGAAAGCTAGTTATTTTATTAGAAAAAAGAAAATGATTGATGACCATAAAATAAGAATTATGAAATTGGAAAATCTGAGAAATATGATTGATGATGACCATAAAATAAGAATTATGAAATTGGAAAATCTGAGAAATATGAGGGCGAAGATTCCTCTTAAAACATTTGGCGTTGTGAACTCTTTAGCCGATCGGCAACTAAATACAGAATTTCAAGAAGGAAATTCCCGGTCAGCCAGAAGAAATTACAATCGTAACCGCCGTTATATGAATAATGCGGTGGCGCACATTGAAGCTCAACATCTTGACAACCTCATCGAGGAAACTGGGGACATTTTGAAGGTTTTAACTCCTACCTACATGCGAGAGAGATCTATAAATGAAATTATTTCTTCAAGAACCTAAAAAAGACTTGTAAATCAGGACTCAGGTGTGGAGGGGACGGCCAGCCCTTTGGCTGGCTGAAAGCTAGTTATTTTATTAGAAAAAAGAAAATGATTGATGACCATAAAATAAGAATTATGAAATTGGAAAATCTGAGAAATATGACGGCGAAGATTCCTCTTCAAATATTTGGCGTTGTGAACTCTTTAGCCAATCAGCAACTAAATATAGAATTTCAAGAAGGAAATTCCCGGTCAGCCAGAAGAAATTACAATCGTCACCGCCGTTATATGAATAATGCGGTGACGCACATTGAAGGTCAACATCTTGACAACCTCATCGAGGAAAATGGGGACATTTTGAAGGTGTTAACTCCTACCTACACGCGACAGAGATCTATAAATGAAATTATTTCTTCAAGAACCTACAAGGGTCAACATTTTGACAACCTCATCGAGGAAACTGGGGACATTTTGAAGGTGTTAACTCCTACCTACACGCGAGAGAGATCTATAAATGAAATTATTTCTTCAAGAACCTTAAAAAAAAGACTTTTAAATCTGGACTCAGGTGTGGAGGGCAGGGCTAGCCCTTTGGCTGGCTGAAAGCTAGTTATTTTATTAGAAAATGATTGATGAACATAAAATAAGAATTATGAAATTGGAAAATCTAAGAAATATGACGGCGAAGATCCCTCTTAAAACATATGGCGTTGTGAACTCTTTAGTCGATCGACAACTAAATAGACAAATTTCAAGAAGGAAATTCCCGGTCATCCAGAAGAAATTACAATCGTCACCGCCGTTATATGAATAATGCGGTGGCGCACATTGAAGGTCAACATCTTGACAACCTCATCGAGGAAACTGGGGACATTTTGAAGGTGTTAAGTCCTACCTACACGCGAGAGAGATCTATAAATGAAATTATTTCTTCAAGAACCTACAAGGGTCAACATCTTGACTACCTCATCGAGGAAACTGGGGACATTTTGAAGGTGTTAACTCCTACCTACACGCGAGAGAGATCTATAAATGAAATTATTTCTTCAAGAACCTAAAAAAAGACTTGTAAATCCGGACTCAGGTGTGGAGGGCACAGCCAGCCCTTTGGCTGGCTGAAAGCTAGTTATTTTATTAGGAAAAAGAAAATGATTGATGACCATAAAATAAGAATTATGAAATTGGAAAATCTGAGAAATATGACGGCGAAGATTCCTCTTAAAACTTTTGGCGTTGTGAACTCTTTAGCCGATCGGCAACTAAACACAGAATTTCAAGAAGGAAATTCCCGGTCAGCCGGAAGAAATTACATATATATATATATATATATGTAATTATATACATATTTACATATGTATATATATATATATATATATATATATATATATATATATATATATATATATATATATATATATATATATATATATATATATATATATATATATATATATATATATATATATATATACATATATATATATACATATATATATACATATATATATATATATATATATATATATATATATATATATATATATATATATATATATATATATATATATATATAGATATATATAGAGAGCGAGCGAGCGAGCGAGCGAGCGAGCGAGCGAGCGAGCGAGCGAGCGAGCGAGCGAGCGAGCGAGCGAGAGAGCGGGGGAGAGCGAGAGAGAGCGGGAGAGCGAGAGAGAGGGAGAGCGAGAGAGCGTGCGGGCGCGTAGATGCGATGTGAGATGCGAGAGAGTGGTAGAGCGAGAGGAGATATAGTGGAGATATATAGGAGATAGAGTATGAGTAGTATGAGTGAGATAGTATGAGAGTATATATATATATATATATATATATATATATATATATATATATATATATATATATATATATATATATATATATATATATATATATATATATATATATATATATATATATATATATATATATATATATATATATATATATATATATATATATATATATATATATATATATATATATATATATATATATATATATATATATATATATATATATATATATATATATATATATATATATATATATATATGCGTCAGAACTCTCGTTACCATCTTGATTCAATAATTAGCGCCGAAAGTATTGTCTCCGTTTATGAAAAACGAACTAGGAGCATTGTGTCTTCTATATCGAGTGCAGAGGCTGAAATAAAAAAGAAAAATCGCGAAATTCTAACACCAATTCTGAGCGCGGTCCTTTTTTGCAGGCGGCATGAGTTACCTCTGCGAGGACACAGAGAAGAGAGTGAACTATTCGACGAAACTAACGTAAATGAAGGCATTTTTCGTGGTGTTTTGCGTTTAATGGTAGAGAGTGGAGAGCAATGTCTAAAAGAACACTTCGAAAATAGCGCAAAATAGGCGCAGTATATATCTCCCATCATTCAAAACGACCTGATTGATTGTGCCGCGTTCATTATTGTGCCAAGCATTGTGAGTGATGTGAATAGTTCAGTAGCATTTTCAATCCTTGCTGACGAGACTACAGACATTTCCAATAAGGAACAGTTAGTTCTTGTAGTCAGATACTACAATGAAACTTGTGCTTTACTTGAAGAGTGGTTTTTTGGGTTTTCTGTTTGTGGAAATCTCACCGGCTCAGCAGTAGCGGAACAAATCATCGGCCAATGCATTGCGTTCGGCTTGAAAATGGAGAAATTTGTGGGGGTTGGTTTTAATGGGGCCAGCAACATGTCAGGCTGCTATTCTGGTGCACAGGCAAAAATTAGGAAAAAATATCTGCATGTGATCTACATCCACTGTGCATTACAAAGCATAAATTTGGCTTTATGTAAAACTAGTAGGGAAGGACTTGTTAGGTCAACCTTTGCTACTATTCAGCGGATTTTATCATTTTTATCATCCTCACCAAAAAGAATCAATATGTTTGTAGAAGCGGTTGCTGTCGTTTGTGCGGATAGTCCCGGGTGAAAGCTTTTGAATTTTTGCGAAACGAGATTGGTGGAGCGTCACGATTACATTTTAGTTTTTATGTCTTTGTGTTGTGCGATTATTTCCGTACTTGAGGAAATAGTTGGTAGCATACGGTCCGATACGGAAGCTATTTCAAAAGCGAATGCGTTGGTTTCAGCAGCAACTGAATTTAGTTTATGTTCATGTTGGCTATGCTAGAGTTTGTAAGTGCCATAATGCTCTCTGTCTCTAAGGCACTTCGAGCCGAAGATTTAGACTTAGTTGAGTGCTGTCTGCATATTAAGATATGTTCAGATACTTTACTGCAGTTAAAACAAAATAATTTTGAAACAATTTTTCAGAAAGCCTATGAGCTTGCACAAGAGGTAAATGTGGCTCCGGCTGTTCCAAGGTCTATCCGCCGAACGCCAATCAACGATAATGAGTCATCAAGGTTTTTTATCGCGAGTCATTGATCGAACCTTACTTTGCTTCACTTATTGAAGAACTTGATCAAAGATTTTTGCACCATCAGGAGGCATCTTTCAAAATCTGAAGGCTTTTGCCAGCTAACAATGAGTCATTAAATATTAATGAATTTGTGAATGCTGTTGCTGTTTACAAGGGATTTCATGGGAGTAGACGAGCGCTCGAATGTGAGTTAGTCCTTTGGAAACAGAAGTGGCTCGGAAAGTCTGAGAAATCATCAAATTTTTGCTTCGACTCTTGCGTCATGCGATGCAAGATTTTTCCCATGCATTCGAAGGCTTCTGACGATTTTTCAGACATTACCAGTGACTACCGCTTCTGCTGAGAGGAGCTTTAGTGTAGCGATAAAAATTTTGTAGCGAGAGATACAGACATATAAAATGAAATAAACACAGATAAAAAGGGCAATAGATTTATTGAACTCACATGCTTAGATGCACAGCAATGGGTCACTTCAATGACAATAACGGTGACCAAAATATAATAATTTCGTCTGAATCTCTCTAGGTCTGATGTACTAATCGTTTTTAGATCTGACTTAAGATTAAAATTAAAAAGCACATCTACCCCACTACCAAACGCAGTTCTTTCGTCCTGCGCTGTATGGACTGGCTTGCCATTGGCTCATGTGGCCCAAGGATGCGAGCCCTTCGTCCAATGAATTCTTTTGAATATTTTTGATGATCCAAGTGTTCACACGGTTTTTTTGCCATTTAAACTTCCTTAGAAATTTTGTACGTAGCGTTTTTTTTGCTACTAATTATCTTAGCGAAATTCGAACGACTAGCGTCGTTGTTTGACTGAAGCTAGAATGCAATTCCTCTTTTTGCTGATTAAGAATTTAGAGTCTTTGAAGCGGTATTTGAACTCAATTAGGGGACGTTTAATTCCTGCCCGAATTATCTTTAGAAAGAAAGAATCCTGTATTTTAAATATATCGGTACATTAGCTGTCTTAAGCGATTAAAAACCTATCTGCGGAGCTCCACGGGCGAGGAGCGTCAAAACGGACTAGCTCACATGACCCTGAACCACGATATCCAGGTCGATGCTGACCAAATTTTTGATCGATTTGCAGCCAAAAAGACCGTCGGCTATTACTGTGAGAGGTTAGGTCGTCTTTCGTTGCTCGTTTCTCTAAGTGCAGTTGATTCTGTTTTTTTTAATTTTTATTGTGCTTTATCCTCTGTAAACAATGTTAATTCAATACATTTCTTGCTTTCATGGCCGTTATAATAGGTAGACCGAGGCCCCACCCCTCCGAAACCAAATTCTGGGCAATTGTCTTTGATATAATATTATTTTTTATGTATTTGGTTCTCTAAAACAAGGGTCCCATAGGCAAATATAAGGAAAAATGCACTTCTTTATTTTATATTTTCTAAATTCTGCCGCTTCGAGGCAGTTCCAAAACAACTACTCGCCCAAAATAGAAACTCTCACTGCTTCTAACTTTTTTTAAAATTCTGACTTTGTCGGCAAAATATTGTCATCCATTCTCAAACAAAAAAAAGTCTACAACTAGAAAAACTCATGACAAGTGTGAACTTTTAATTTCTTTACCTAGCTACCCCCCCCCCCCCTACCCCCTGCCTGAAATCTTGCACTATGATAGATAATTTTCTTGCTCACATGACTGTTATAAAAAGGTAGACTGACGGCCCCCCCCCGAAACAAAATCCTGGATACGCCACTGGACAGCGTATACCATATTCTTTGAATTTGATGAAAACATAAAAAACGTCAATAATAATAATAATAATACGTCAGAACAGATTCTAAAGAAGAGACAGCCAGTTTTTCTTTATTTGATTGGGATTGCCGCTAATTTCCAAGCTGTTTGTGGTAAAGAACTTCAAAATCTCAAGGAAGCGTTTGTCTTGTCCTTATTTAAAATAAAATTTATTAGCTGTGTAATGATAAGGTTAAGAATACTATATAAACGATGATCCTCTTACCATCTTGTATGCCAAAAATGACTATAAATTAGTTGAACGTAAGAGATTCTACAATCAGTTGATTATACTAACAAGATTAACAAATTGACAATTTTTAGCTCTGTTTATCTGTTGAAGTTGGATCCCCCTTGACGGCAAGTTTAAATATTAAAAAAAAAGTTCCTAGGGAGAAATCTCAGGAAAAATTGAAAACGGCCAAACCTTTAATCAGCGTTTTATAGCTTTCCACATGAGGGGCCCATTTATTTCCATTGTTTTTATAATCAGCAGAACAATCCTGTTTCTTTATGAACGGCGTACATTCAGGGGACAAACATTATCACAAGAATATGCCCGAAGTAATAGAAAAAAATGTTAAGTCTTGTCGGATATATGAGACATGAGGTCTATTCTATTGCCAAAAAAATCTAGTTTAGCCCAAAGCTAATATTTATAAAAAGTAAAAGGTTTGAAGAAGACATTTATTTATAAAATCAGTCTTTCTACAATAAAGTTCGAAAGTAAGCAAAGGGAGATATCCCTTATTATGTAGTTTGCAAAGCCGTAAAGCGTCCTGTATCTCTCAAGATTTGTAAATTAAAAATTTTCAAATTTCTTGCTAAATCGAATCGCTCATGCAATATTAGAATAAAAAAACAATTGTAATGGATGCGACAACATTGTTCAAGATTTTTGGAATAAATACTGTAAAAATCTGTGTTGGTGGTTATCAGCCCAAGAAAAAAAAAATAGAAATGTGGCTTAACAATTACTAGTTTGTAACTTTTTTTAACTCCTTGTTATAAAAAAAAACTAAAAATTGTAAGTATCGTTTTCTAAACTTTTAATGTATGGATCTTTTTCGGTTTATTATTTTCAGGAACAGTGGAAAAGGAATATGACAAACCGACTAAAAAATCTTGCTCAAACAGATGAATTTCAAATTTGACTTTGCCATATCAAATTTTGTCGCCAAGAAGGGTTTCATTATAATAAGGATTTCTTTGCAAACCAGTATAGACAAAAAGTAATTTTTGATTTATCCCGTTCCCTCTATTGCCCGACCAGATTATAGTCAAACTTTTCGATACGAAAAGCCAAGACTTTTTCAATGATCTTGGGTTCTGTCTGTTTTCAATCATATTTGTATTGTAGAAGCAGATAGTTAAAAAAGCAAGGGTAATGGAAAATAATATTTTCTTTCTATTGTTGTAAAGTTTATTTTTCTGCAATCATTTACCAAAATGTAGGATTTTGACTCTTCCCTTCGCCTCTTCTCAAGAAACTTTCAATTATTCTTTAACCAGACAGTCCCCATTTAAAAAAAAAATCATTCCTAATCTGAAAATTTTTGATTAATTACTAACCTGATATTGTCAACCCCCCCCCCCCTCAAACCTGAGAAAAAAAATCCTGTGTATGTGTCTGCTTATGGGATATTTGTAACTTACAACAAGCTCTTTTTTTTAATTGATTTTTTTTTGTTTCAGCAATTTGTTGCCAAGTTCCAGAAATTGGTTGCAAAAGCCCCTGGCCATGTTGCCAAGTTCTGGTTTGACTTTTTGGCCAAGTTCAAGTTTGATGAAAAGGGTGATTTTGGAGGAAGTCCAATCCCTGAAGTTAGTGTGTAACATAATAATTTATCATCTACATTAGTATATAACTTAGTTTTCAAAAATGTTACAAAATATCAATTCAAATGCGGTACATTAGTTCAATCATTTCCTCAAATAGTGCAAGGTACCTGACTATAAGCTAAGAATGATTCTTTTCAATAGTAATCAATCACACAAAGATATTAGTACTTGCATAAAAAGAATGTCCATTTTATGGTCTCACTGTTGTCTCTCGCCAAATAGTTATCCTCTACCAAGCTAATAAGTTTTTTTACTATGTGACTGCTAATGATGTATAAAGCTTTTATTCTAGCGTATATTAATTACTCTTGCAATGTTTGGGGTAATACAAGCATGTCTAATCTAAAATCGTTACAAATAGCACATAATAAAGCCGTTAAAGTTGCTTTCAGGCTTCTTCAAGGATATCTTTGTTAAACTCTACATCTTAATCCTAGGGTTCGTGGTAATCATTATCTTTTACCCACAGTGGGTAAAAGACTTTTACTCAAGTCTTTTGCCCACTGTGTTGGGACCTTTGGCCCCTTTTGTTTCAGAAAAATGCCTTTTTATAAATTTAACTTCATTTATGTTGAATATCTAAACCCCCAGGAAAACTTTTATTACGATGTTTGAAGAATCCACTAATTAGCGAGTGGTTGAAAAAGCCAATTGAGCGATGACTCACACAGCCTAAATTTAGAGTTTGAAAAAGCTTCAAAGGATGCTGGGAGTCTGATTTGATTCAGCCATTCATCGCCTTTGGTCAAAGGTGCGCGCGCAAGCGCGCGTCTGAAAGTGTATGGATTAATTGTAAGATTTTTACCTTTAGTTCCGTGTTTGAGTTCTTTTATACAGCGTGTAGTGAATACAGTAAGACTTTTTTATACAGTGTACTCTTTTAACTTTTCAGCTTAGGTCGAGTCTAAAGAGATAGTTAGAAATCTTATAGGTAAACTTTGGCTTTAAATGTGGCCCTAGACCATCCGATCACGCTAGTATATACGGAACCGTTGGAGTAACCGCGGAAATCCCACTATTTTGGGGAAGACAAGGGATCTCCTCCTCCAATAAGTGGCATAGCAACTCTTTGCGCCATTTTTGCCTTTAAAAGTGGTGACCTCACACGTCAAACCTCCAATACACTTATATTATGCAAGCAGATCTCTTAACTCTAGATGAGATTAATATCCGTCACAATTCACCCTATAAATGTATTCCCATTGCAATCAGTGTCTATAGTCGCTATGTATATGCTATTCCATTGCGGAGATAGAGAGGTATTGAAGTTGCTCAAATATTTAATTTGCTATAGTTTAGCGGCGGTGGCCGCTAAACTTATGTTAAATTGTTTGTTTGTTTACAATAAATCTCTCTCTCTCTATACCTCTATCTCATTTAAAATTTGCATATTTCATTTACCAGGAAAGAAAATGGAAGGGTCAATTTATATTACCCTATCAGAAATCCCTGGAATAAGAAGACGTTTAAAAAATCTATGGAAGTTGTCATGGAACCAAAGGTTCCGATCAGTGATGAGGTGAAGGAGCGAGAAGTGGAGGAACAAAAGACAATTACCCTTAACAACTAAAATTAAGACGGAAAATAGAAAGCAAGAAATACCCATAAAAGAATTTTGTATATGAATTCTGTCGAATTCCCCCAGAGTATAGTTTACTCTGACAAGTTCACCCCCTGGAAAACTTCCATCTCCATGGAAAGCTCCCCCGTGAAAAAAAAACAGCAGAAAATTCGTCTTCCCATCCTAAAAGGTATGCATGCTTTCCAATAACAAATACTCTACGTAAACAATGGGCAATTTTTGAAACTTAGACCTTTTCCCTAGGACTTTTTTTGGGGGGGGGGGGGGTATTATATAAAAGGCATAGTGATAGGGCCTGTAACTATGATGAAGAAAATGGTTATCTTAAAAATTTAGTCGGTTGATTTTAGGGATAAAAAGGATGGGGAGGGGGCCTAGTTGCCCTCCAATCTCTTTGGTCACTTACAAAGGGCACTAGAACTTTTATTTTCTGTTCGAATGAGACTTTTCACGAAATTCTAGAACCACTCGGTCGATACCCTGAAAAAAAAAAAAACACACATCCGTGATCTTTCTTCATTCTCAGGCTCGTAACCTTTGATGGGTAAGACTAAACTAAATGAAATTTATATATTTAAAATCAGCATAGAAATCCCATTATTTTTATATACTATTAGTATCAAAATTCCATTTTTTAGAGTTTCAGTTACTATTGACCCGGGTTGCTCCTTACTTACAGTTCTTTACCACGAACTGTCTGAAAAAAATTTGACAGTCTAAGTTACAATTCATGGACTATTCTGTATAATAAATTAAATTATGAATATTAAAATGTTTTTTATTGACCAGTAAGATAGGGAAGAGAAAGATATTGTAAGAAGACAATCCCTGAAGATTATGTATTGTTAAATGCGTGAATTCTTTAACCTTATACAATACAAATGAATATTAGTGTAGATGCAACATATTAGTGTTAGATGCAACACCAAAAATTTTAAGATCCGAATTTCCAATTGTGCTCAAACAAAACATTATTGGTTTTCCCTAAAAAGAGTTTTTCTACAAGGATTTGAGCCCAGCTATGATATAATGTTTAGAAAATATGACATCAATGCTCGGCGCCAATTTCTTACCTAGCAAAAATATGGGGCCGAGGGTCCGAGCCTCACTTATGGAAGATGCTCCTGGCTATTAAAGTAAGTATTTTGAAGAAACAACAGGAAAACGTGAAGGCATTGAAAGAGTATTTCTTTAATAATATTCTGGCAATCTTTTCTTTAGGCTAGATTATCATTCTCCTTCATTGTCCATCTTGACAAATCTTCCAAAAAAAGGATTTTTAAACAAATCCCAACTCTAGCATGAAAAGGCAAGTAAATAAAATAGTAAGAGTATACTAAATTAAAAAACTTACCCGAGCTCTGCTAATTTTCAATTTTATCCTAAGATCAATAACAAAAACTGTCTTCTTCTTAACATATTTTTGACGTAGCTGAAAAGAGATTCATAACGATTAATTATTTGAAGATTGTACACTTGTTGGTGAGTGTAGTGAAAAAAATAAAAGCCTAATTTAAAAACTGGAAAAAAATTTACGAAATTTACAAAAAAAAAGCATTCCAGACACTGCTAGAGGACAGCACTTCAAATAGGAGCTTGAACATTTAATTTTCTAGACTTAAAATAAATCTTTTGAACCACCAGTTATCATTTTCGATTCCGCCATATTTATTGGCAGTTTCTTTAGAAAGAATCCTTAAAAACAACAAAAAAATAACAATCAATGCTCAAAAATATCTTTTTAAACGAATCTTAAAACAACCACACGAAGGTATCCAAAGCTTAAAAAATTCAAGCGGAGATGCTGTGGAGAAAGAGTAAATTTCTTTGGTCAGCACAATTCGCAATTGACTATCCATCTCGTGATATTTCAGTTAAGACCATGGTCTATAGATTCGTGCTATCCAAAATCAGAAGAAGTCTGATTTTACATATATGACGAGAAAAATGTCATAAAAAAATTTTTGTGCCTTTTACCCTCACCCGAGCTCTACATATTTTTGACAACTTAAAACCGACAACTATTAAAACATGAAAATAATACACATAAGAAATATTTGGATGAAAGCCAGCCATATCAATAAATTTCCAGAAACCAGCTGGCTTAGAAATCTTCCTCCTCCATCCCAAAAGCAAAGAGCGTCACCTCCATTGCTAACTCTTGAGGTTTTAGGTCATTTCCAGACATCATTCCAGCCAAATCTGAAGAGCTCAGAAATACTGAAGCAATTCTACAAACTAGATCAAATATGCAGTTACTTAGACAATAAGAAATTCATTGAGTAGATTGTGTTGATTAATGTTATAATAAAATATTGCTACTTTATGAAGCATGCGATTGGAAGCCATAGAGTAATATTAAGCTAAAAAATTAAAACACAGTCTTAGGGACGAAACAGGGATAAGAGAAGAAACCGGCCTTGTACAAGAAGTATTTGAGTGAATACTTCCCTTCGCCTCTTCTCAAGAAACTTTCGATTATTCTTTAACCAGACAGTCCCCATTTAAAGAAAAAATTATTATTCCTAATCTGAAAATTTTTTATTAATTAATAACCTGATATTATCTAACTCCCCCCCCCAACTTGAGAAAAAAATCCTGTGTATGTGTCTGCTTATGGGATATTTGTAACTTACAACAAGCTCTTTTTTTTAATTGATTTTTTTTTGTTTCAGCAATTTGTTACCAAGTTCCAAAAATTGGTTGCAAAAGCCCCTGGCCATGTTGCCATGTTCTTGTTTGAATTTTTGGCCAAGTTCAAGTTTAATGAAAAGGGTGATTTTGGAGGAAGTCCGATCCCTGAAGTTAGTGTGTAACATAGTAATTTATCATCTACATTAGTATATAACTTAGTTTTCAAAAATGTTACAAAATATAAATTCAATTGTGGTACGTTAGTTCAACCATTTCCTCAAATAGTGCATGGTACCTAACTATAAGCTAAGAATAATTCTTGTCAATAGTAATCAATCACACAAAGATATTAGTACATGCATAAAAAGAATATCCGTTTTATGGTCTCACTGTTGTCTCTCGCCAAATAGTTATCCTCTACCAAGCTAATAAGTTTTTTTACTATGTGACTGCTAATGATGTATAAAGCTTTTATTCTAGCGTATATTAATTACTGTTGCAATGTTTGGGGTAATACAAGCATGACAAAACTCAAGTCTTTTACCCACTGTGTTGGGACCTTTGGCCCCTTTTGTTTCAGAAAAATGCCTTTTTATAAATTTAACTTCATTTATGTTGAATATCTAAACCCCCAGGAAAACTTTTATTACGATGTTTGAAGAATCCTCTAATTAGCGAGTGGTTGAAAAAGCCAATTGAGCGATGACTCACACAGCCTAAATTTAGAGTTTGAAAACGCTTCAAAGGATGCTGGGAGTCAGATTTGATTCAGCCATTCATCGCCTTTGGTCAAAGGTGCGCGCGCAAGCGCGCGTCTGAAAGTGTATGGATTAATTGTAAGATTTTTACCTTTAGTTCCGTTTTTGAGTTCTTTTATACAGCGTGTAGTGAATACAGTAAGACTTTTTTATACAGTGTACTCTTTTAACTTTTCAGCTTAGGTCGAGTCTAAAGAGATAGTTAGAAATCTTATAGGTAAACTTTGGCTTTAAATGTGGCCCTAGACCATCCGATCACGCTAGTATATACGGAACCGTTGGAGTAACCGCGGAAATCCCACTATTTTGGGGAAGACGAGGGATCTCCCCCTCCAATAAGTGGCATAGCAACTCTTTGCGCCATTTTTGCCTTTAAAAGTGGTGACCTCGCACGTCCAACCTCCAACACACTTATATTATGCAAGCAAATTTCTTAACTCTAGATGAGATTCAAAGGCGTCACAATACACCCTACAAATATATTCTACTTCCAATCAGTGTCTATAGTCACTATGCATATGCCATTTCATTGCGGAGAAAGAGAGGTATTGAAGTTGCTCAAATATTTAATTTGCTATAGTTTAGCGGCGGTGGCCGCTAAACTTATGTTAAATTGTGTGTTTGTTTACAATAAATCTCTCTCTCTCTCTCTCTATACCTCTATCTCATTTAAAATTTGCATATTTCATTTACCAGGAAAGAAAATGGAAGGGTCAATTTATATTACCCTATCAGAAATCCCTGGAATAAGAAGACGTTTAAAAAATCTATGGAAGTTGTCATGGACCCAAAGGTTCCAATCAGTGATGAGGTGAAGGAGCGAGAAGTGGAGGAACAAAAGACAATTACCCTTAACAACTAAAATTAAGACGGAAAATAGAAAGCAAGAAATACCCATAAAAGAATTTTGTATATGAATTCTGTCGAATTCCCCCAGAGTATAGTTTACTCTGACAAGTTCACCCCCTGAAAAACTTCCATCTCCATGGAAAGCTCCCCCGTGAAAAAAACAGCAGAAAATTCGTCTTCCCATCCTAAAATGTATGCATGCTTTCCAATAACAAATACTCTACGTAAACAATGGGCAATTTTTGAAACTTAGACCTTTTCCCTAGGACTTTTGGGGGGGGGGGGTATTATATAAAAGGCATAGTGATAGGGCCTGTAACTATGATGAAGAAAATGGTTATCTTAAAAATTTAGTCGGATGATTTTAGGGATAAAAAAGGTGGGGAGGGGGCCTAATTGCCCTCCAATCTCTTTGGTCAATTACAAAGGGCACTAGAACTTTTATTTTCTGTTCGAATGAGACTTTTCACGAAATTCTAGAACCACTCGGTCGATACCCTGAAAAAAAAATAAACGCATCCGTGATCTTTTTTCATTCTCAGGCTCGTAACCTTTGATGGGTAAGATTAATCTAAATAAAATTTATATATATGAAATCAGCATAAAAATCCGATTATTTTTATATACTATTAGTATCAAAATTCCATTTTTTAGAGTTTCAGTTACTATTGACCCGGGTTGCTCCTTACTTACAGTTCTTTACCACGAACTGTCTGAAAAAATTTTGACTGTCTAAGTTACAACTGATGGACTATTCTGTATAATAAATTAAATTGTGAATATTAAAATGTTTTTTATTGACCAGTAAGATAGGGAAGAGAAAGATATTGTAATAAGACAATCCCTGAAGATCATGTATTGTTAAATGCGTGAATTCTTTAATACAAATGAATATGTGATATTAGTGTAGATGCAACACCAAAAATAGTAGGATCCGAATTTCCAATTGTGCTCAAACAAAACATTATTGGTTTTCCCTAAAAAGAGTTTTTCTACAAGGATTTGAGCCCAGCTATGATATAATGTTTAGAAAATATGACATCATTGCTCGGCGCCAATTTCTTACTTAGCAGAAATATAGGGCCGAGGGTGCGAGCCTCGCTTATGGGAGATGCTCCTGGCTATTAAAGTAAGTATTTTGAAGAAACAACAGGAAAACGTGAAGGCATTAAAAAAGTATTTCTTTGATGATGTTCTGGCAATCTTTCCTTTAGGATAGATTATCGTTCTCCTTGATTGTCCATCTTGAAAAATCTTCCAAAAACAGATTTTTCAACAAAACCCAACTATAGCATAAAAAGGCAATTAAATAAAATAGTAAGAGCATACTAAATTAGAAAACTTACCCGAGCTCTACTAATTTTCAATTTTATCCTAAGATCAATAACAAAAACTGTCCTCTTCTTCACATATCTTTGACGTACCTGAAGAGATTCATAACGATTAATTATTTCAAGATTATACACTTTTTAGTGAGTGAAGTGAAAAAAATAAAAGCCTAATCTAAAAAGTGGAAAAAAATAACGAAATTTACAAGAAAAAAGCATTCCAGACATTGCTGGAGGACAACACTTCAAATGGGAGCTTGAACATTTAATTTTCTAGACTTAAAATAAATCTACTGAACCACCAGTTATCATTTTCGATTTCGCCACATTTATTGGCAGTTTCTTTAGAAAGATTCCTTAAAAACAACAACAAATTACAATCAATGCTCAAAAATATCTTTTTAAATGAATCTTAAAACAGCCAGACGAAGGTATCCAAAGCTTAAAAAATCCAAGTGGAGACGCTGTGGAGAAAGATTGAATTTCTTTGGTCAGCACAATTAGCAATTGACTATCCATCTCGTGATATTTCAGTTAAGACCATGGTCTATAGATTCGTGCTATCCAAAATCAGAAGAAGACTGATTTAACATATATGACGAGAAGAACGTCATAAACAATTTTTTTGTACCTTTTACCCTCACCCGAGCTCTACATATTTTTGACAACTTAAAACCGACAACTATTAAAACATGAAAATAATACACATAAGAAATATTTGGATGAAAGCCAGCCATATCAATAAATTTCCAGAAACCAGCTGGCTTAGAAATCTTCCTCCTCCATCCCAAAAGCAAAGAGCGTCACCTCCATTGCTAACCCTTGAGGTTTTAGGTCATTTCCAGACATCACTCCAGCCAAATCTGAAGAGCTCAGAAATACTGAAGCAATTCTACAAACTAGATCAAATATGCAGTTACTTAGACAATAAGAAATTCATTGAGTAGATTGTGTTGATTAATGTTATAATAAAATATTGCTACTTTATGAAGCATGCGATTGGAAGCCATAGAGTAATATTAAGCTAAAAAATTAAAACACAGTCTTAGGGACGAAACAGGGATAAGAGAAGAAACCGGCCTTGTACAAGAAGTATTTGTGTGATTGATCATATAAAAATAAGAAGAATATAAGAAAAGTAGAGAGAGCGTTTAAAATGAATTGAGGTGATGGTGAAGTGAAGACCATGGATGGAATTGCTGCAGATCTAGAAGATACAGCCAATCAGAATTATCAATAGAATATTGTATCGGCATGGTAGAAAACTGAGAGACAGTAGTCAATCTGGACATCTCCCAGTTAAAAATAGGGATAATTAGTGATAGAAACGAGTTGAAGAGAGATGTGCAGAAGTTCAAGATTGTGCTAAACCGTGATAGAGTGACAAGAAACAATCAAATTATGATTAAATAGTTTGTGACACTTGTTTGTGACAGTTGAAGGAATACTCATTTTGCAGAAGAATTAGAGACAATATTCAAAGATTGAAAAATAATAAGGATGAATTAAGAGATAAATTAGAGAAGATTATGAGTAATTTTTGAAAAAACGGAAGTAAGCAATTTCAGAAAAACTTTAATTAGGCCCTTCTATAAGAAAGGGATAAAGAGTGAGAGCAGTAATTGCAGAGAAATTAGCCTGCTTTTTGTAGGAAGCAAATTACTCATTATGATGATACTTTTAGACTTCAAGATACAGTAGATAGTTCTAACAGAGAAAGAGTATGGTTTTAGGTCGGGTTTAGGAAGGGCGGAGGATAGGTCGACGAAGTTTTTATTCCTAGATTAATAATTGAGAATAGTATCGTTATCAGACCCCTTAATTATAATGAACTGGTCCTTAACTATACAGATTAAGAGCAGTTTGATTCAGCCGATGGAGGAGCTCTGGCAAAGTTAGTATTATAAAGTACACCACATAAATACACGCTAATGGGTTTGAGGTAGGAAACGAAGTTCTTAGCAGGTTTCGTATTGAATCAAGATTATGCTCTATACTCAATTACACAGATCATTTTAATGGATTTTGTCATAATGGATACGGCAAAGCCCATTTGAGAGGACAAAATCAAATCGGTAAGTAAAAATCGCCAAGACTTAGATTATTCTGATGATTTGACCGTTTTAGACAAAAATGTTAGGAAAATGAATGATTTTTGAATATTTTGTTCGATCGGTGCGCAAGAATAGGCTCGAAAATTAGCATTAGTGAAACTAATTTGCATTAGCTGGGAATAAGGTGGGAGGTTGGCGTCCCAACCCCGTACTTATTGCGTATTTCCTTACGTTTACACAACATCTGATAGAATATGCTTTTCCCGTTTGGTATTACGGCCTGACTTCGGACAAGAAGAACAGCATGAAAAGAATTCAATGCCGAACTCTTCTGGTAGTTTCTAGATCTACTAAAGTCCTTTATTTCTCCCCTTTAAAACAATTTTCCCTTACAACTCTTGCGGGACGCCATGATGAAATACATTTTAAGCTTAGTGTCGGTATGTTGGCTTATCCGCGGACTCGTGAAATCCCCCCCCCCTCAGCATATCCCTTCGCGCAAACGACTACCGAGACATTTAGGTGAATCTAAAATTCAGCCGCTAACAACACGATATACGCGTTACGCAAATAGTTTTTTTTCACTCGCCATTAATTGTACATATTTTTTTTTTTTTAGTTCATTATTATTTTTACTTGCCGTTGATTTTAAAGTATTTTCTTCAATTTGAACTTGGTCATTTTCTTTTAAACTTTTTTTAACAAATTTGTACATTTTAATATATTAGGTTTTAGTATGACTCTGTTTGGGATATTTCAAATTAAAAAACTAACTTGTATGAAGATGGCTATGGCTGTGAGTTTTTTGCCTACTGCCTTATCTTTTGTTGTGACAGAACTGCCACTGATTTGCATGACCGTTTCAAGCGTTTGACAATAAAACTGTTAGAGTTAAGTTAAATAAGTGAAGACGAAAAATTTATCTTGGGTAACAAGATGATCGATTAGCAGAATAGCTAAACTTACCTATATAGTGTTATTAGTAAATATGGCGGATACAGTAAACATGTTAGAAGTAGTATACCATAGGCCAAGGACGTGTTTTTACGGTTGAAAAAATTTAGGAAAAATGGGAAGATAAGCCTGATGACCTGAATTAGGATATTGAAAGCTGCACTGACAACAATGGTGAGGTATGTTTCTAAAAATGGGCATTCCAAATACAGAAAATGATTTATTAGGTATTTTTCAGAAGATTTGTCTTCGAGTTGTATTGGGTACCAGTGTGACTGAGCTTGACGTGTGACGTACCCGTGTGGAGTGTGACTGAGCCCGTGTGACGAGCGCGCGTAGCTGGATTCGCCTCAGGCGGTTTGGCGTCGAAGTGAGTTTTTAGTAATAGCAGAAGTAGTTTTACACTTATGTCGTGAAAATCAATGTGTTTTTATTAACTGACTCAAGGTTGAATTCAAAAACTTTACCGCGGTCTAAATGACAGTGCTATTAATAACCATTTATTATTTGCTCTTATCTTGTGAAGACAATTTGCATTGGGACAAAAGTCATCGGGATAGTGTAAGAATAACTGTTTGTGGCTTTGTTTAGGTTCTCTTTCCTTAAAAAATAGCGACGAAGACCACACTGCCTTTCCATAACAAACAACAAAAGTACGAAGAACAAAAGGGAAATCTTTTTGTAAGACAGTGGAGATAATTTCAATGAATATTTCGGCCCTATGTCCAAGGGCCGTCCTCAGCAAGACAAAAATATATATATATAAAAAAGACTCACAACAACATGCGACCAATAAAACCAAAAAAGTGGAAATTTTTTCAAAACAGTCCTAGCGTCATTACTTCAGCGAAGTTCAATCAGGACTGATAAAAAGTAAGGTAAAACAAGGCGATTTAATGAGATGAAAGAAAAATAATTTAAAAACACGTTCTTATTGCTAATCCAGCCTTTTTGGCAGCTAATCTCAAAGGTCTTTTTGTGACCAGTCCTGTGTTAATGTCTATCAGTTTTTTAAAATATTTTGTAAGATCATCTTTAATTAAATTTGTGTATTGAGCATTTCCAAAGTTTTGAAAAAATTTCCACTTTTTTGGTTTTATTGGCCACACGTTGTTGTAAGTCTTTCTTCTTTTATATATTTTTGTCTTTGTGAGGACGGCCCTTGGACATATGGCCGAAATATTCATTCAAATTATCTTCACTGTCTTACAAAAAGATTTCCCTTTTGTTCTTCGTACTTTTGTTGTTTCTCTTTCCTTATTTCTTTTTTCTCTAAGCTGGGACACGATCAGTAAGCTGACTTTTACAGTAAATAAAATTTTGTATTACTTTAATGAAATTCTATTCAATATTAATTTTATGATATTCTCTTGTTATTTTAGCGTAAGAATTGTTTGGATTACTGAATCCCAACATCGTTCTAACTTTTATTGTATCTTTACATTATATTGAAGATTTAGGTTCATGAAATACACAGATCCAAATATTTTCATAGTATTAATTGCAAAAATGTATACATAAATCAATTATCAATCAAGATCAAAAGAAATAAAGGCTTTAATAATAAACTAATACTTCTACTACAACTACCCAAAACTCACTCTATTACCAGACTACGAACGACCAACTCAGATGCGAACACTCTTCTTCCATCCAAATCTATTCAAAGCTTCTCTCTTTACTCCATTTTTACCTCTTCTCTTTTTGTAAAGAAAGAGAGAGAGAGACAGAAATAAGTTTTGCTTATGGTTTATTGTCACGTAATAAAGCTTCTTGAATCCTAATAGGAAAAGAACTGCTGCTTTTACTGATACCCAGTTAGTTTGGGCAACTTAGAACAGTGAGGGTGTGAGATTTCAAGACTGAAAAGTTCAAATTTGTATCAATGATATGATATTCAGAAATAATAGAAACTACACAACATAAATAATCAGCCAAAAATGGTACAATAGACTAATAATTATGACAGAATAGAAACACAGATTTGAAAAATAAAGATGATAATGATAATTATTCAAGAATACATCTTTAACCTTTCAATGAGCAGTAATTGTGTTTCAATGCATGTATGTATTTTATTTCCAAAACACCTTGATGTTTTTGTCTGGAAAATAGTATACTCAGATTATATAGTCCTGAAAGAACGACTTACATAAGCCCTGACATTGGGATAAGTCGTTTCTCCCTTCCAGCGCTCTTGACATACCTTCTGAAGTCATTTTAGAAGAAAGATTACGAGACAAAAACACCAGATGATTTGTTGAAATTAAGCTTGACTACATTACCGTAATTACTATTATCAGTTTCCGCTTTTTATTGCTTTTTTAACTTAGTATCTGCTAAGTGAAACCGTTTCATAGTTAGAACAATATTAATATTTCTTCAAAGTCACAAGAAAAACAGCGTAGACCAGTCAAGGTATCTGAGACAGGCCCGCATGTCAGTCCCGAAATAATTGGGAAACTATTTTCAAGAATAAGATTTTGTACTCATTCAAGAATTTGTTAAAATCACTCAAATTTGAGGACATGAGGCAAACAATCGGAAAAATATTTGATCATCAGTATTGTTACATGGAATTATGCAAATAATTTTTAGGACCACACTGCTTTTCTATTTACGAAAAAACACAGGTTTTAATTTCAACAAAGCAGTAAAAAAAAAATAAAAACAAACAGCATTTTAATTTTTAAAAAAATATTCCGAATATTTCAGCCCCACTTCCGGGAGCCTTACTCAATGGAAAACCTTACGAACAAAAGTCAGAATGAGACGCTGGAAAAACCAATAGACTGCAGCTAAACCAGCAAACGAAAACTCCACTTAATTTATAATTCATGAATTTGTTTATAAGCCTGTGAGATTTAGTTTAGGGGTGATGGACCTGGGTTTTGGCGACCTTTTTTTGTTTGTTCAAGTAAATATAGTCTTCGGTTTTGAAAGATTCTCATTTATACACTGAATGTTGAGAGGAGAGTGAACCATGTTTCACTATAGACATTCGCTTTGGTTTTATTCTTATGTTGTAACATCAGTGCTGGAAAATTGTTTATAATGTGAGTTGTTCTGGGTTATTTTTCTTTTTGTGTGTTTAGTTGTCGTTTTTTGTGTGTTATAAAAAAAAAAAAAAAATCGGTGTTTTCCGTTGTGTAAGTCCCGGACGTGTCCACGTTGAGTCTACTTCCCGGACGTGGGGCTGAATTATTCAGGGTTTTTTTTTAATTAGTGTTGTTCTTTTTTTGTTCTCTGCTATGTTGTAATTAAAACCCTTTTTTTGCTTAATTTTTTGGCATTATGCAGTTCTTAGCATTAAATAATAATCTATCTTAACTGGATAAAAGTCAAATATAATTCACTGCAAAGCCCGGTGCGGAGGGCAACTTGCATGCCAAATTTACCTTTCTTGCCTTGAATACTTCTTAACGTCGAGCTTTTCTAATTTCTATATAATCGATCATGTCTACAGAGTTTATTTTGTCAGCCACAATTTGATCTGAAAGACCGAAAAAGAGCCATTATCAACAGCTTGAAGGCGTAAAAGTAGGATTTCTTCCAGGAAGATTTTAAGCAATAAAACCCTTAAAAAAAACAATCCTTTATTAAAATAAAAAAAATACTTAAGATGTAGGACTTAAAATGTATTAGTTAGATGCAGGGCTGTTTCCAGAATTTTTTTTTTGTGGGGGGGGGGTGGTATAGAAAAAATTTTAAATGTATTTTTGTTACATTCTTAAGAGTCGGAAAAAACTTTCAAGAGGGTCAGACCCCTCAGCCCTTCTGCATACGGCATTGGTTATGTTATTCAAACTTGTGAATTTCACACTAACTCTATTTTTATTTTGAAAGCACCCTTTTTGTTTTGAATTCTTTCCAGATTGAACTTTAAAAGTTCATCCGAAGCTCGCCATATTCTCCTGTGATAAACCACAACCTTTTTGTCTTTAGTTTTTTTCTTATTTTTTTTAGGGAAAAAATTGACTTGTTCTTTTTCTCAATTTTTTTCTTTATTAGGCATCAAATGTGGCACATTTCTAGTCTTCTTACTTCTATGTGGAAATTTCCTTTCTCTGTCTAAATGCCCCTCCCCCTAACCATGACAACTAATTATCGCTTATAAAACAAACATAAATGGCATCGTTTCTTGAATCCTTGAGGAAGAATCTTAAGAGCAAAACCAAAAAGTAGACTATTTTAATAACTTTAAAATGTATCTAATTATTTGAATTTTAAGATTGAAACGCTCTTTTGGAAATTTCTTCAATTGTAAGAAATATGTTTCAGTATTACTTGAAATGAAGATCAGATAAGACAAGTAGGAACTCTGAAAATGCGTCTATTTGTCTCTATACAACAGTGAATTTCGAGCTATGATACAAATTCTAAAGCTGTCCTAATCCTAATGCTATCAAAATGGCTTTACTTCGAACTTGTCTACAACCTAATCATGACATGTCCTTTTTAAATCCAATACGACAGCCAGGCATTGAAATGAGCCATCGTGCAGAAGTGATGCCAAATCAAACGAGAAAAAAAATAAAGCAACAATACTAAAATGAATTGTTATTTATCTTAAAAGGGATTGGTAATATTTTTATTCTGTAGTGCCTTTAATTTGTTTGCTTTTACTGTACCAAGACTCCTATATTATTTTGTGTTTTCAGTAAAGCGCTAGTTTTCTATAATCCTACAAAGACAGAGATATATAATTAGTTGTTTTATTTGTACTAGTTTCATTGATATATATTAGATAGGCTGTGAAGTAATAATTTTTGTCCGTTTTAAGTTTCAACTTCGCTCTTTCATTTCCCTTGGAAAAACTTTGTTTTTTTTTATATTAATATTTTCTCGTTTTTTATTCAAATTTAATGTGGAAACAACACTACTAAGATCTTTTTTATTTATACGGAATAATTTCTGTTCGTTTTAAGTTTTAATGTCATTCCTGAGTTTCAGTTGAAAACTTATGGAGCTGTTTAAGGGCGCATTTAAAAGCTTATATTTATGCCTATTTACTTTTTATCAATTTGACTTGATAGCACATTCCCATAAATTGCACTTTCCGTTTTGCCACCCATTTTTTTTTTCAAATGAAAAAAGTGCCTTTTCAAATGAAATTAACCAAAAAAAGGTGTTTTTCAAAACCTAGGCAGAGCAAAAAAAGGGGGCAAGGACGTCCCTTCCCCTCAATTACCGCAATTAGAACTAGCACACAGGCTTCATTGCAGAGTGAAATTTGTAGGTTTAATTCAAAACTGCTTATCATTCAAGATTAATTTTTGGTAGATTTTTAGTTGAAAAGTTTTTAGTTTTAGTTAATTTGTTTTCGAAATAATATTTTATTTTAAGATGAGTAGAAGATTTATAAAACTTACTAAGAGGGTCTGGAGGGGGAGTCTATGTGAGGGGTTCTTACAAACCTCCAGCTAAGTGATTTGGACCAAGATTGTTGCAATAGTACCGTCTTATCCTTCCAAACTCTTCCACTTAAGAAGTGGAACCATAAGTGCCGTTTTTAAGTGCTATATGACACCTATGGATGGTAAAATCGATAAAAAGCAAGTAGATATGAGTAATAGCATTAAAATGAGTCTTCCTGGGATAATCTGAAAAATGAGTGCATCACACTTGCAAAAAGAGTGGATTATCTAAAAAGTAATGATAAGAAGGGAAAAACCATGATTGAAAAAAAAAATCCAAGTAGGAATCGAACGCATGATAATCTAATTGGAAGTCCAGCGCTGTACTAAGAGAACCACGCCTCTAATAATCTAAATTAATATATTGGTTTATGTAGGACTTCAATTGCGTAGCTTATTAAGGGGTCCTGGAGGAGGAAACTGTGGGAAGTGTTCTTGCAAACCTCGAGTTAAGGATTTTGGATCATAATTATTACAATTATACTGTTTTATACTTTCTAGATTTTCCATTTAAGAAGTGACACCAAAAGTGTTATTTTCAGTACTATATCTCACTTACGAATTGTAAAATTGAAAAAAGCATGTAAATATGAGCAAAGGTTTTCAAATTAGCCATTAAGCATCGCTCTAAGAAGTTCTGGTAGATACTAGCCCCATCTTTTCCCCTTGAGACACGGCACAAAAAGTGCCGTTGTTAGTACCATTTGAAACTTGCAGATGGTGGAATTTATAGGAAGAACGTAAATATGACCAGTATTTTTTTATATGAGCTATCAAAAATCTATCTACGATGTTCTGATTGCCCGCTAGCCCCCCTCCTTGAGAAATGCCATATTACCCTTTGTCGTGCCATATGGAACTTGCAGATGGTGGAATTTATATAAACCACGTACATATGAGAAATTGCTTTTGAATGAGCTCTTAAGCACATCTCTATGATGTTCAAGTAACCCGCTAGGCCTGGAAAAAAAAAGAAGAAAAAAAGACCGTTTTAAAGCTTTGTAACTTTTAGTCACTATGGACTGTGATTCGCTCTTTACTAGGTTGCAGCTAATGCTTCAACCATGACAAAGAGTTCATTGCAAATTCTCCCAAGAAATTACTTCATATTGAAATCTGTGAAATCTAATAGACGGTAGAATTTGTAAAAATCTAGTAAATATAAGCAGTAGCTTATAATTGAGCCATTAAACATCTATCTACGATGGTGTGGTATTATGCTAATGTTTCAGAAGCTTAGTGGTGAGCAGGCGATTTATGAAACTTACTAAGGGGGTTGGGAGGGGGAGGATGCGGGAAAGGTTCTTGTAAACCACCAGTTAAGGGAAGGAACATAACCATCACAATAGTAACTGTTTTGTACTTCAGAGCTTTTACACTTATGAAGTGGCACCAAAAGTGTTGTTTTCAGTGCTATATCACACTTACTAATGGTTAAATTGAAAATAAAAGCATGTGGATATGAGCAATAACTTTCAAATCAGACATTCAACAAAACTCTTATAATTTCTGCTAGCCCAATAGCCTTAGCATTTCTACTTGAGACATGGCACAAAAAGTGCCATTTGTAGTACAATTTGGACATTGTATATGAGGGAATTTATAGAAGGAACGTAGATATTAGCAATGTCTTTCATACGAGCTCAAAAAAATATGTCTAAAATGTTATAGTAGCCTACTAGTTATACCACTTGAGAAATGGCAGGAACTGCCATTTTAGTGCCATGTGGCACTTGCAGATGGCGGAGTTTATAAAAAACACGTAGGTGTAATAAATAGCTTTTGAATGAGTTTTTAAGCATCTCTCTATGATGTTCTGGTGACCCGCTAGGCCTGGAGAAAAAAAAGGGAGACACATCAGTGCTACCGATGCAAAAAAAGCGATTTTCCTTGTTGTTCAAGGTGGGGGACTGTTATTTCCCTGTATATGGTTTTCGACAATTCTGATTCCAATATTGCACTTTTCATTTTGATCTGACGCCATTGTGGAGGGGTTTCAGGCCTATTTTCGAAATCACCATGAATTTATTTTTGCAATAAACTTTTACTTTTAAGACAAACCGAAATAATAGTTAATAATAATAATAATTTATTTATAACCCACTGTACCAACAATGTGAAAATAGTAGAGTAAAGAGAAAAGTGAAAGAAAAAATAAACACACACAGTACTTAAATTACGATAAACGAATAAAAAGAAAATTCAGCAAAACAAACAAATGAGACCATGGTGGGGAGACAGTTTTTCATAGGCATTTACAGACAGTTTAATATGTAAATCACAAAGTTTTTCACTTATATCACGTGCATTATACTTTTTGATAATACGGCGATTACTAAATGACAACAGACGATACAACAAAAATTGGCAATACCGATATTAGCATTTCCTCAACTTAGATAGGTCATTCTTCCTAAGCAGAATGTAAATACCTGAAAGGTAAAAAATAGCTTGGTCACAGAAAACAGAATACAGCGACACTAAAGCTTTGCGATTGTATTACGACCGATTTGCAACAATCTGGGAATACCCACATATAGTCTTGGTACATGCGTCCCTAACAGCTGACTGACAAAAACAAAATATATTATTACAAAGAGTTATACCAAGCCAACGTAGGCTATCAACTGAAAGTATAGAAGAATAATTACAATTCAAAGGAGAATTCATAACATTACCGTTCAAATAAAGATACTCGCACTTTTCAACATTTAAATCAAGTCCAATATCTAACAAACCTTTTCTCACAATATCCACCATTTTAGACAAAGAAAATTTGCTCCTACTAATAAGTAGGATGTCATCCGCGTAAGCAATATACGATACATCAGTTAAACCAAGAAAGCAAGCATCTTAGAGAGCACTCTAGCAATACAAAGCTTAAAAACATAAGGGGATAACGCGCATCCTTGGCGTACTGCGCATCGAAAATGAACATTCTCTTGGACATTAGCTCCGTTAATGGACATTAACCCCGTTACCATTCTTTAATCAGTGTCAGTTGGCAATTTTTTCACTAGGCAGTTTTTTTCAAACGCGTTTTTTAACTTTTAGTTACAATGGGCAGTGGTTCGCTCTTTACTAGGTTGCAGCTACGGCTGCAACCATGATACCAAACAGTCGAGAAAATTGCAGAATCTACGATCCGAGCAAACCGATTTATGAGCCACAATGATAAATGACGGGCCACAGAATGCATTGGACTTGTATAATTTAGGCTATATATTTGCACATTAGGGGGATGGGGGTAAGGTTAGATTGAATTAGGTATTTAACCCTTTCTGAGATTTATTTTACCCCCCCCCCCTCCTTAATGTGCAAATATTTAGCCCAAATTTTTAAATTATACAAACTAAAGTATTATATTTTCATCATGTAATGGCATTTTTCATTATGGTTAACCTAACTTGGTAAATGCACTTCTTGAGTGTGTTTGGTATAATACATAAGTACCAGTAATTTTTCTTTCAAGAGGTCATATACTAATGCTACCAATTTTCTGTGATTTTTTAAGCTAATTGCCGATGGTGGAATTTATAGGAAGGACGTAGAAAGGGGCGTAATCTGATATGGGGCAGGGGGAGGCAACTGCCCCCTCAAGACACAAGTTTTTTCCCCAGACCTCATTTGCCCCCCAGCTGGGGACCTTCAAGGGGGGGGGGTAGTTGCCCTCTAATCTTTTTAGTCACTGTTGGAGTTCCACCGGTAAGCCACACTGCCCCCAGTATTGGTGTGGTAAGGTACGGGTGTCACCACTTATTGGTTTTAGCACCACTTGTGGTATAGCCCCATTTTTGCACCAATAAGTGGTGACACCCGTACCTTACTACACCAATAGTCACTTAAAAAGGACACTAGCAAATTTAATTTCCGTTCAAATGAGCTATTATACATCTCTCTATGATGTTCTGGTCACCTAGCCCTGCTAGAAAAAAGAAAAAAAGAAAAAAAAAGGGGAGACATCAGTGCAACAACAAGGAAAAAGGAAACACTTTACATTTTGATCAGACGCCATTTTCGAAGGGTTCCAGGCTTTTCAAAATCATCATAAATTTCTTCTCGCAATAAGCTTTTACTATTAAGACGAACCAAAATAAGTTATCATTCCTCAATCAGAGTCAGATGGCAGTTTTTTCCCAAACATGATTTTTGACTTTTGATTCTGACCGTGTTAAAGACTTTATAGTAAATTCTCCCAAGGGACTAATGAGACTTTGCTAAGGGGGCTGGGAGGGGGAGTATACGGGAAGGGTCCCTTGTAAATCTCTAGTTAAGGGTTTTGGACCATAATTATTACAGTGGTATCGTTTTATACTTCGAAGCTTTTCAACTTAAGAAGTGACACAAAAGGTGCCGTTTTTGTGCTATTTGGCAGTTACGGATGGCAAAACTGATTAAAAGCATATAGATATGAGAAAAAGCTTTCAAATCAGCCATTAAACATCTCTCTAAGAAGTTCTGGCAGCCCACTAGCCCCTAGCTTTTCCACTTGAGACATGGCATCAATAGTGCCATTTGGTAGTTGCAGGTGGTGGAATTTATATATAAAACGTAGGTATGAGAAATAACTTTTATGTTAGTTACTGAACATCTGTCTACGATGTTTTTGTAGCCCGCTAACCCTACCCCTTTAAAAATTTCATGATATGCTATTAAGCATCTCAAAATGATGTTCTGGGAAACCGATAGACCTGAAAAAAAAAGAAAAGAGACAGATAAGTGCTACCCATACAAAAAAGTGATTTTTATTGTTTTTCAAGGTTGGGGACTGTAAATTCCCTGAATAATGTTTTCAACTATGCTGATTCCAATGAAACACTTTTCATTTTTATCTGACGCCATTTTCGAGGGGTTCAGACTTTTTTTCGAAATGACCATAAATTTCTTGATTTCCGAATAAACTTTTATTTTTGATACGAACCGAAATGCTAGTCACCAATCCTGAATTAGTGGCAGATGGCAATTTTTTTTTCGCTAGGCAGTTTTTTTTCGAAACGCGTTTTTTAACTTTTGTTAGAAAACGCCCGTGGTTCACTCTTTACTAGGTTGCAGCTGCTGCTGCAGCTGATATGTATGAGACTTAAACCTATTAAAATTAAGTTTTATAATGATGCTTGCCAAAAGTTAAGGACACATTTCATAGATCCTACCATCTATAAAACACAAAAACACTTAAAAGATCCGTGCAAGGTGAAATACATTCCCATAACAGTTATAATTGGCCCCTGAAAAAAAAAACACGTTCGTTTTTCAATTTAAAATCCTACCCAGAAGTGTTTTTTTTTTTTTTTTTTTTTTTTTTTTTTTTTTTTTGCGAGAAGATAAAATAACATTAGAAATGAAAAGGAGTTATCCTGTATTGTTTTGTAAATGTATTATTATTTATTTTATACAATAAGATAATGAGTTAATGTTGTAGTTTATTTAGCTGGCCAACAAGAACGGATGAATAGATAACAATTATGCATTTTTATGTATACTTGAATTTAATTTTGTGGTTCACAGACCATTTAATACCGATTCAAACTTATCCACAAGAAATCCATGTTTTTAGAGTGATGAAATCAGAACAACAAATAGAATCGTTATATATTTATAAATATGTATGAGACTTAAACCTATTAAAATGAAGTTTTATAATGATGCTTGCCAAAAGTTAAGATGCACTTCAAAGATCCCGCCATCTACAAAAGGCTTGTCATTTAAAAGATATTTGCAAGGTTATGTATATTCCCATAACAGTTTTCATTTGAAACTGAGAAAAATAGTAGGTTCAATTTTCAATTAAAATTAATACTTTTTTCCGACGAGAAGAGAATATAACACTTGAAATGAACAGGAATTATCCTGTATTGTTTTGTAAATGTTTTCCATCATGTATTCTATTGTAAATGCTTTCTATTTATATTTCGGCCCTCTGTCCAAGGGCCGTCCTCAGCAAGACAAAAATATATAAAAAAAAGACTCACAACAACATGCGACCAATAAAACCAAAAAAGTGGAAATTTTTTCAAAACAGTCCTAGCATCATTATTTCAGCGAAGTTCAACCAGGGCTGATAAAAAGTAAGGTAAAAACAAGGCGATTCAATGAAATGAATGAAAAATAAATTAAAAACACACTCTTATTGCTAATCCACCTTTTTTGGAAGCTAACCTCAAAGGTCTTTTTGTGACCAGTTCTGTGTTAATGTCTATTGGTTTTTTAAAATATTTTTTGAAAAAAACTACGTTTTCTAAAGAGTTAAAGAGGCTGAGTTACAAGGTCGAACCTTAAAACGTACAGGGATTAGGAGGCACAGTTGGGGGGCTGCCGCCCCCAAACCCCCGCTTTCGCAGCCTTTAAATAAAAAAAAAGTTTTTTAAACTGAAAGTAAGGAGCGACATTAAATCTTAAAACGAACAGAAATTATTCCGTATATGAAAGAGGCTGTGCCCTCCTCAACGCCTCGCTCTTTACGCTAAAGTTTTTATTGTTTAAAAAAAGAGTTGTGAGAAAGTCAAACTTTAGCGTAAAGAGCGAGGCGTTGAGGAGGGCACAACCTCTTTCATATACGGAATAATTTCTGTTCGTTTTAAGATTTAATGTCACTCCTTACTTTCAGTTTAAAAAACTTTTTTTTTATTTAAAGGCTGCGAAAGCGGGGGATTTGGGGGGCGGCAGCCCCCAACTGTGCCTCCTAATCCCTGTACGTTTTAAGGTTCGACCGTGTAACTCAGCCTCTTTAACTCTTTAGAAAACGTAGTTTTTTTCAAATAATTTCTGCACGTTTTTGTACAGTTTATTACTTATTATTGCTCCTTGTAACTCAGCCTCTTTAACTCTTTAGAAAACGTAATTTTTTTCAAATAATTTAAAAAAGAAACTGAATTTCTTTTTAAAGTTTGAATTCAGTATTAAAAAATTGCTCTGATGGTGAATCGAGCCCGGGTTTTCCGCCTGACAGTCTGGAATATCAACCGCTAGACTATACAGACACAACAGTAATTGTTTTTTAGTATATGGAAGCTATTTTCGACGCAAGCAAATTCCCACAAAACTCGATATTTGGTTTTTGCAAAACCAAAGTGAAGGAGTCATTAGATTGAGCTGAAATTTCGAGAATAAGCTCCCAAGCCCCAAGAAAGCTTATCATTTAAATTTCAGCCCGATCAGACCACGTTAAAAGGGGGTTGTGGTGGGAAAAATTAACATGGGCTATTATAGGAAAACGAGGTTTTTCGTAAATGTAAATTCGGGGGATAATTTTTTCGGTCTGAAAATATCAAAAGGCCCTAACAGGTCGAATTCTGCTTCGAATGAGTCCTCATTCAACCGGATCCGTTGCCAACTATGGCCTGTAGGCGTGGCTAAGAAAAAAAAAATAAATGATGAATTTTAAGTGGCTATATTTGGTTTTTTGAAAACAGGGAAGGAGTGATCGGATTGAGCTGAAATTTCGAGGATAAGCTCCCGGGCCCTAGGAAAGCTTGACCTCTAAATTTCAGCCCAATCGGACAACGTTAAAGGGGGGCTGTGGTTGGAGGGTCTAAACTTCCGGCCCAGTTTACTCCATGAAGATAAAGTTGGAGGAGGATGAAATTTTACAAGTTTCTTAGTTTGAGCTTGGGCTACAAAATGCGATTACCGCCGTCTCTCTGCGACCTCTAGGACCTGAAATCGCTTAACATTGTGATGGGTTGCCTCTTTATAGAGGCACAAGTGTGCCTCCTTGATTTTGTAAGATCATTTTTAATTAAATTTGTGTATAGAGCAATTCCAAACTTTTGAAAAAATTTCCACTTTTTTGGTTTTATTGGTCGCATGTTGTTGTGAGTCGTTTTTGTTTTATATATTTTTGTCTTGGTGAGGACGGCCCTTGGACATATGGCCGAAATATTTCTTTCAAATTATCTCCACTGTCTTACAAAAAGATTTCCCTTTTGTTCTTCGTACTTTTGTTGTTTCTCTTTCCTTATTTCTTTTTTTTCTAAGCTGGGACACGATCAGTAAGCTGACTTTTACAGTAAATAAAATTTTGTATTAATTTAATGACATTCTATTAAATATTAATTTTATGATATTGTCTGGTTATTTTAGCGTAAGAATTGTTTGGATTACTGAATCCCAACATCGTTCTAACTTTTATTTTACCTTTACATTATATTGAAGACTTAGGTTCATGAAATATACAGATCCAAATATTTTCATAGTATTAATTGCAAAAATATATACATTAATAAATCATCAATTAAGATCAAAGGAAATAAAGGCTTTGATAATAAACTAATACTTCTACTACAACTACCCAAAACTGACTCTATTACCAGACTACGAACGACCAACTCAGATGCGAACACTCTTCTTCCATCCAAATCTATTCAAAGCTTCTCTCTTTACTCCATTTTTACCTCTTCTCATTATTGTAAAGAAAGAGAGATAGAGAGACAGAAATAAGTTTTGCTCACGTAATAAAGCTTTTTGAATCCTAATAGGAAAAGAACTTCTGCCTTTACTGATACCCAATTGGTTTGGGCAACTTAGAACAGTGAGGGTGTGCAAGTTCAAGACTGAAAGGTGAAAATTTTGATCAAAGAGATGACAGTCAAAAATAATAGAAACTGCACAACAGAAATAATCAGCCAAAAATGGTACAATAGAATAATAACTATAACAGAATAGAAAAACAAATTTGAAAAATAAAGATGGTAATGATAATAATTCGAGAATACATCTTTAATCTTTCAATGAGCAGTAATTGTGTTTCAATGCATGTATGTATTTTATTTCCAAAACGCCTTGATGTCTTTGTCTGGAAAATAGTATACTCAGATTATATAGTCCTGAAAGAACGACATACATAAGCCCTGACATTGGGATAAGTCGTTTCTCCCTTCCAGCGCTCTTGACACACCTTCTGAAGTCATTTTAGAAGAAAGATTACGAGACAAAAACACCAGATGATTTGTTGAAATTAAGCTTGACTACATTACCGTAATTACTATTATCAGTTTCCGCTTTTTATTGCTTTTTTAACTTAGTATCTGCTAAGTGAAACCGTTTCATAGTTAGAACAATATTAATATTTCTTCAAAGTCACAAGAAAAACAGCGTAGACCAGTCAAGGCATCTGAGACAGGCCCGCATGTCAGTCCCGAAATACTTGGGAAACTATTTTCAAGAATAAGATTTTGTACTCATTCAAGAATTTGTTAAAATCACTCAAATTTGAGGACATGAGGCAAACAATCGGAAAAATATTTGATCATCAGTATTGTTACATGGAATTATGCAAATAATTTTTAGGACCACACTGCTTTTCTATTTACGAAATAACACAGGTTTTAATTTCAACTAAGCAGTAAAAAAAAATAAAAACAAACAGCATTTTAATTTTTAAAAAAATATTCCGAATATTTCAGCCCCACTTCCGGGAGCCTTACTCAATGGAAAACCTTACGAACAAAAGTCAGAATGAGACGCTGGAAAAACCAATAGACTGCAGCTAAACCAGCAAACGAAAACTCCACTTAATTTATAATTCATGAATGTGTTTATAAGCCTGTGAGATTTAGTTTAGGGGTGATGGACCTGAGTTTTGGTGACCTTTTTTTGTTTGTTCAATTAAATATAGTCTTCGGTTTTGAAAGATTCTCATTTATACACTGAATGTTGAGAGGAGAGTGAACCATGTTTGACTATAGACATTCGCTTTGGTTTTATTCTTATGTTTTAACATCAGTGCTGAAAAATTGTTTATAATGTGAGTTGTTCTGTGTTATTTTTCTTTTCGTGTGTTTAGTTGTCGTTTTTGTGTGTTATTTAAAAAAAAAAAAATTCGGTTTGTTACGTTGAGTAATTCCCGGACGTGTACACGGTTAGTCTACTTACCGGAAGTGGGGCTGAATTATTCAGGGTTTTTTTTTTAATTAGTTTTGTTATTTTTTTTTTCTCTGCTATGTTGTAATTAAAACCCTTTTTATGCTTAATTTTTGGCATTATGTAGTTCTTAGCATTAAATAATAATCTATCTTAACTGGATAAAAGTCAAATATAATTCTCTGCAAAGACCGGTGCGGAGAGCAACTTGCATGCCAAATTTACCTTTCCTGCCTTGAATACTTGTTAACGTCGAGCTTTTCCAATTTCTATATAATCGATCATGTCTACAGAGTTTATTTTGTCAGCCACAATTTGATCTGAAAGACCGAAAAAGAGCCATTATCAACAGTTTGAAGGCGTAAAAGTAGGATTTCTTCCAGGAAGATTTTAAGCAATAAAACACTTAAAAAAACAATCCTTTATTAAAATAAAAAAATTACTTAAGATGTAGGAATTAAAATGTATTCGTTAGATGCAGGGCTGTGTCCATAATTTTTTTTGTGGGAGGGGGGGGGTGGTATATAAAAATGTTAAAAGGTATTTTTTGTACATTTTTAATATTCAGAAAAAACTTTCAATGGGGTCAGACCCCTCAGCCCTTCTGCATACGGCATTGGTTATATTATTAAAACTTGTAAATTTCACACTAACTCTATTTTTATTTTGAAAGCACCCTTTTTGTTTTGATTCTTTCCAGATTGAACTTCAAAAGTTCATCCGAAGCTCGCCATATTCTCCTGTGATAAACCACAACCTTTTTTTCTTTAGTTTTTTTCCTAGTTTTTTTTTAGGGAAAAAATTGACTTCTTCTTTTTCTTAATTTTTTTTTTAGTAGGCATCAAATGTGCCACATTTCTAGTCTTCTTACTTCTATGTGGAAATTTTCTTTCTCTGTCTAAATGCCCCTCCCCTAACCAGGACAACAAATTATCGCTTATAAAACAAACATAAATGGCATCGTTTCTTGAATCCTTGAGGAAGAATCTTAAGAGCAAAACCAAAAAGTAGACTATTTTAATAACTTTAAAATGTATCTAATTATTTGAAGTTTAAGATTGAAACGCTCTTTTGGAAATTTCTTCAATTGTAAGAAATATGTTTCAGTATTACTTGAAATGAAGATCAGATAAGACATAGTAGGAACTCTGAAAATGCATCTATTTGTCTCTATACAACAGTGAATTTCGAGCTATGATACGAATTCTAAAGCTAGTCTTTAGTCCTAATCCTAATGCCATCAAGATGGCTTTACTTCGAACTTGTCTACAACCTAATCATGACATGTCCTTTTTAAATCCAAAACGACAGCCAGGCATTGAAATGAGCCATCGTGCAGAAGTGATGCCAAATCAAACGAGAAAAAAAATAAAGCAACAATACTAAAATGAATTGTTATTTATCTTAAAAGGGATTGGTAATATTTTTATTCTGTAGTGCCTTTAATTTGTTTGCTTTTACTGTACCAAGACTCCTATATTATTTTGTGTTTTCAGTAAAGCGCTAGTTTTCTATAATCCTACAAAGACAGAGATATATAATTAGTTGTTTTATTTGTACTAGTTTCATTGATATATATTAGATAGGCTGTGAAGTAATAATTTTTGTCCGTTTTAAGTTTCAACTTCGCTCTTTCACTTCCCTTGGAAAAACTTTGTTTTTTTTTAGATTAATCTTTGCTCGTTTTTTATTCAAATTTATTGTGGAAACAACGCTGCCATGATCTTTTTTATTTATACGGAATAATTTCTGTTCGTTTTAAGTTTTAATGTCATTCCTTAGTTTCAGTTGAAAACTTATGAAGCTGTTTAAGAGCGCATTTAGAAACTTATATTTATGCCAATTTAATTTTTATCAATTTGACTTGATAGCACATTCCCATAAATTGCCCTTTCCGTTTTGCCACCCATTTTTTTTTTTTTTTAAAATGAAAAAAGTGCCCTTTTCAATGAAATAACCAAAAAAAGGTGCTTTTCAAAACCTAGGCAGGAGTAAAAAATAAGGGGACAAGGACATCCCTTCCCCTCAATTACCGCCATTAGAACTAGCACACAGGCTTCGTCGCAGAGTGAAGTTTGAAGGTTTAATTCAAAACTGTTGATCAATCAAGCTTAATTTTTGGTAGATTTTTAGTTGAAAAGTTTTTAGTTTGAGTTTATTTGTTTTCGCAATAATCTTTTACTTTGAAGAGGAGTAGAAGATTTATAAAACTTACCAAGAGGGTCTGGAGGGGGAGTCTATGTGAGGGGTTCTTACAAACCTCCAGTTAAGGGATTTGGAACATGATTGATGGAATAGTACCGTCTTATCCTTCCAAACTCTTCCACTTAAGAAGTGGAACCAAAAGTGCCGTTTTTAAGTGCTATATGGCACCTATGGATGGTAAAATCGATAAACAGCACGTAGATATGAGTAATAGCATTAAATTGAGTCTTCCTGGGATAATTTGAAAAATGAGTGCATCATATTTGCAAAAATAATGGATTATCTAAAAAGTAAAGATAAGAAAGGGACAAACCATGATTGAAAAAAAATCCAAGGAGGAGTCGAACGCATGATAATCTAATTGGAAGTCCAGTGCTGTACTAACAGAACCACGCCTCTAATAATCTAAATTAATATATTGGTTTATGTAGGACTTCAATTGCGTAGCTTATTAAGGGGTCCTGGAGGAGGAAACTGTGGGAAGTGTTCTTGCAAACCTCGAGGTAAGGATTTTGGATCATAATTATTACAATTCTACTGTTTTATACTTTCTAGATTTTTCACTTAAGAAGTGGCACCAAAAGTGTTGTTTTCAGTGCTATATCTCACTTACGAATTGTAAAATTGATAAAAGCACGTAGATATGAGCAAAAGTTTTCAAATGAGCCATTAAACATCACTCTAAGAAGTTCTGGCAGATACTAGCCCCAGCTTTTCCCCTTGAGACATGGCATAAAAAGTGCCATTTTTAGTACCATGTGAAACTTACAGGTGGAGGAATTTATAGGAAGAACGTAAATATGAGCAATATTTTTTTTATATGAGCTATCAAAAATCAATCTACGATGTTCTGGTTGCCCGCTAGCACCCCTCCTTGAGAAATGCCAAATTGCCCTTTGTCGTGCCATATGGAACTTGCAGATGGTGGAATTTATATAAACCACGTACATATGAGAAATTGCTTTTGAATGAGCTCTTAAGCACATCTCTATGATGTTCAAGTAACCCGCTAGGCCTGGAAAAAAAAAGAAGAAAAAAAGACCGTTTTAAAGTTTTTTAACTTTTAGTTACTATGGACTGTGGTTCGCTCTTTACTAGGTTGCAGCTAATGCTTCAACCATGGCAAAGAGTTCATTGCAAGTTCTCCCAAGAAACTAGTTCATATTGAAATCTGTGAAATCTAATAGACGGTAGAATTTGTAAAAATCTAGTAAATATAAGCAGTAGCTTATAATTGAGCCATTAAACATCTATCTACGATGGTGTGGTAGTTTGGTAGTTTACGATGGTGTGGAAGCTTACGGGTTAGCAGGCGTTTTATTAAACTTGCTAAGGGGGGTGGGAGGGGGAGGGTGCGGGAAGGGTTCTTGTAAACCTCCAGTTAAGGGTTCTGGAACATAACCATGACAATAGTACCGGTTTTGTACTTCAGAGCTTTTCCACTTATGAAGTGGCACCAAAAGTGTTGTTTTCAGTGCTATATCACACTTACTAATGGTTAAATTGATAAAAAAATAAAAGCATATGGATATGAGCAATAACTTTCAAATAAGCCATTCAACATAACTCTTATAAGTTCTGCTAGCCCAATAGCCTTAGCATTTCCACTTGAGACATGGCACAAAAAGTGCCATTTTTAGTACTATTTGGAAAATGTAGATGGTGGAATTTATATAAGGAACGTAGATATGATCAATGTCTTTAATACGAGCTATAAAAAATCTGTCTACAATGTTCTGGTAGCCTACTAGTGACACCACTTGAGAAATGGCAGGAAGTGCAATTTTAGTGCCATGTGTCACTTGCAGATGGCGGAGTTTATAAAAAACATGTAGGTGTAATAAATAGCTTTTGAATGAGCTTTTAAGCATCTCTCTATGATGTTCTGGTGACCCGCTAGGCCTGGAGAAAAAAAAGGGAGACATCAGTGCTACCGATGCAAAAAAAGCGATTTTCCTTGTTGTTCAAGGTGGGGGACTGTTATTTCCCTGTATATGGTTTTCGCCCATTCTGATTCCAATATTGTACTTTTCATTTTGATCTGACGCCATTGTGGAGGGGTTTCAGGCCTTTTTTCGAAATCACCATGAATTTCTTTTTGAAATAAACTTTTACTTTTAAGACAAACCGCAATAATAGTTAATAATAATAATAATGTATTTATAACCCACTGTACAAACAACGTGAAAAATAGTAGATAAAGAGAAAAGTGAAAGAAAAAATAAACACATACAGTACTTAAAGTACGATAAACAAATAAACAGAAAATTCAGCAAAACAAACAAATGAGACCACGGTGAGGGGATAGTTTTTCATAGGCATTTACAGACAGTTTTATATGTAAATCACAATGTTTTTCACTTATATTAGGTGCATTATACTTTTTGATAATACAGCGATTACGAAATGACAACGAAGATACAACAAAAATTGGCAATACCGATATTAGCATTTCCTCAACTTAGATAGGTCATTCTTCCTAAGCAGAATGTAAATACCTGAAAGGTAAAAAATAGCTTGGTCACAGAAAACAGAATACAGCGACACTAAAGCTTTGCGATTGTATTACGACCGATTTGCAACAATCTGGGAATACCCACATATAGTCTTGGTACATGCGTCCCTAACAGCTGACTGACAAAAACAAAATATATTATTACAAAGAGTTATACCAAGCCAACGTAGGCTATCAACTGAAAGTATAGAAGAATAATTACAATTCAAAGGAGAATTCATAACATTACCGTTCAAATAGATACTCGTACTTTTCAGCATTTAAATTATGTCCAATATCTAAAAAACCATTTCTCACATTATCCACCATTTTAGACAAAGCAAATTTATTCCTACTAATATGCAGGATGTCATCGGCGTAAGTAATATACGATACATCAGAAAAACCAAGAAAGCAAGCATCTTAGAGAGCACTCTAGCAATACAAAGCTTAAAAACATAAGGGGATAACGCGCCTCCTTGGCGTACTGCGCATCGAACATGACCATTCTTTTGGACATTAGCTCCGTTCATGGACATTAGCCCCGTTACAATTCTTTAATCAGTGTCAGTTGGCAATTTTTTTCACTAGGCAGGTTTTTTTTTTAAACGCGTTTTTTAACTTTTAGTTACTATGGGCTTTGGTTCGCTCTTTACTAGGTTGCAGCTACCGCTGCAACCATGATACCAAACAGTCGAGAAAATTGCTGAATGTATGATCCGAGCAAACCGATTTATGAGCCACAAGGATAAATGCCAGCCCACAGAATGCATTGGACTTGTATAATTTAGGCTATATATTTGCACATTAAGGGGGTGGGGGTAAGGTTAGATTGAATTAGGTATTTAACCCTTTCTGAGATTTATTTTACCCCCCCCCTTTAATGTGCAAATATTTAGCCCAAATTTTTAAATTATACAAATTAAAGTATTATATTTTCATCATGTTATGGCATTTTTCATTATGGTTAACCTAACTTGGTAAATGCACTTCTTGAGTGTGTTTGGTATAATACATAAGTACCAGTAATTTTTCTTTCAAGAGGTCATATACTAATGCTACCAATTTTCTGTGATTTTTTAAGCTAATTGCCGATGGTGGAATTTATAGGAAGGACGTAGAAAGGGGCGTAATCTGATATGGGGCAGGGGGAGGCAACTACCCCCTCAAGACACAAGTTTTTTCCCCAGACCTCATTTGCTCCCCAGCTGAAATTTAGTTTCTACAAAATAATCTTGTCAAAACTAAGATAAGCCTTCATAATTCAAGCACCCAGAGAAACAGGGCAATTTTCCTTATTATATCTTTGCCTCTATGGTAATATATGGCTAATTTTTCCCTTTTCACTATCATTTTTACTTGATTTGGTAATGTTGGATCCAACGTTGCCCCCCCCCCGCCCTCAGGATTTTGTCGAAATTACGCCACTGGACGTAGATATGAGCAATATCTTTTATATGAGCTATTAAAAATCTGTCTAGATACATGTGATACCGATACGCCCAATAACAATACGCTCACACCTTCAAGAGGGGGGAGGGGACCTTCAAGGGGGGGGGGGGGCTAGTTGCCCTCTAATCTTTTTAGTCACTGTTGGAGTTCCACCGGTAAGCCACACTGCCCCCAGTAATGGTGTGGTAAGGTACGGGTGTCACCACTTATTGGTTGTAGCACCACTTGTGGTATAGCCCCATTTTTGCACCAATAAGTGGTGACACCCGCACCTTACCACACCAATAGTCACTTAAAAAGGACACTAGCAAATTTAATTTCCGTTCAAATGAGCTATTATACATCTCTCTATGATGTTCCGGTCACCTAGCCCTGCTAGAAAAAAGAAAAAAAGAAAAAAAAAGGGGAGACATCAGTGCAACAACAAGGAAAAAGGAAACACTTTACATTTTGATCAGACGCCATTTTCGAAGGGTTCCAGGCTTTTTTCAAAATCATCATAAATTTCTTCTCGCAATAATCTTTTACTATTAGGACGAACCAAAATAAGTTATTCCTCAATCAGAGTCAGATGGCAGTTTTTTCCCAAACATGATTTTTGACTTTTGATTCTGACCGCGTTAAAGACTTTATAGTAAATTCTCCCAAGGGACTAATGAGACTTTGCTAAGGGGGCTGGGAGGGGGAATATACGGGAGGGGTTCTTGTAAATCTCCAGTCAAGGGTTTTGGACCATAATTATTACAATGGTACCGTTTTATACTTCGAAGCTTTTCAACTTAAGAAGTGGCACAAAAGATACCGTTTTTTGTGCTATTTGGAACTTACGAATGGCAAAACTGATCAAAAGCATATAGATATGAGAAAAAGCTTTCAAATGAATCATGAAACATCTCTCTAAGAGGTTCTGGTAGCCCACTAGCCCCAGCTTTTCTACTTGAGACACGGCACCAATAGTGCCATTTGGCAATTGCAGATGGTGCACTTTATAGATAAAACGTAGATATGAGAAATAACTTTTATGTGAGTTACTGAACATCTGTCTACGATGTTTTTGTAGCCCGCTAACCCTACCCCTTGAAAAATGTCATGAGATGCTATTAAGAATCTCAAAATGATGTTCTGGGAAACCGCTAGCCCTGAAAAAAAAAGAAAAGAGACAGATCAGTGCTACCCATACAAAAAAGTGATTTTTCTTGTGTTTCAAGGTTGGGGACTGTAAATTCCCTGAATAATGTTTTCAACTATGCTGATTCCAATGAAACACTTTTCATTTTTATCTGACGCCATTTTCGAGGGGTTCAGACTTTTTTTCGAAATGACCATAAATTTCTTGATTTCCGAATAAACTTTTATTTTTGATACGAACCTAATTGCTAGTCAACTATCCTGAATTAGTGGCAGATGGAATTTTTTTTTTCGCTAGGCAGTTTTTTTTGAAACGCGTTTTTTAATTTTTTTTAGAAAACGCCCGTGGTTCACTCTTTACTAGGTTGCAGCTGCTGCTGCAACCATGATATGTATGAGACTTAAACCTATTAAAATAAAGTTTTATAATGATGCTTGCCAAAAGTTAAGATGCACTTCAAAGATCCCGCCATCTACAAAAGGCTTGTCATTTAAAAGATATTTGCAAGGTTATGTATATTCCCATAACAGTTTTCATTTGAAACTGAGAAAAATAGTAGGTTCAATTTTCAATTAAAATTCATACTTTTTTCCGACGAGAAGAGAATATAACACTTGAAATGAACAGGAATTATCATGTATTGTTTTGTAAATGTTTTCTATCATGTATTTTACTGTAAATGCATTCTATTTATATTTCGGCCCTATGTCCAAGGGCCGTCCTCAGCAAGACAAAAATATATAAAAAAAAAGACTCACAACAACATGCGACCAATAAAATCAAAAAAGTGGAAATTTTTTCAAAACAGTCCTAGCATCATTAATTCAGCGAAGTTCAACCAGGACTGATAAAAAGTAAGGTAAAACAAGACGATTCAATGAAATGAAAGAAAAATAAATTAAAAACACGTTCTTATTGCTAATCCAGCCTTTTTGGCAGCTAACCTCAAAGGTCTTTTTGTGACCAGTTCTGTGTTAATGTCTATCGGTTTTTTAAAATATTTTGTAAGATAATTTTTAATTAAATTTGTGTATAGAGCAATTCCAAACTTTTGAAAAAATTTCCACTTTTTTGGTTTTATTGGTCGCATGTTGTTGTGAGTTGTTCTTTTATATATTTTTTTCTTGCTGAGGACGGCCCTTGGACATATGGCCGAAATATTCATTCAAATTATCTCCACTGTCTTACAAAAAGATTTCCCTTTTGTTCTTCGTACTTTTGTTGTTTCTCTTTCCTTATTTCTTTTTTCTCTAAGCTGGGACACGATCAGTAAGCTGACTTTTACAGTAAATAAAATTTTGTATTACTTTAATGAAATTCTATTCAATATTAATTTTATGATATTCGCTTGTTATTTTAGCGTAAGAATTGTTTGGATTACTGAATCCCAACATCGTTCTAACTTTTATTTTACCTTTATATTATATTGAAGATTTAGGTTCATGAAATTTACAGATCCAAATATATTCATAGTATTAATTGCTAACATATATACATAAATAAATTATCAATTAAGATCAAAGGAAATAAAGGCTTTGATAATAAACTAATACTTCTACTACAACTACCCAAAACTGACTCTATTACCAGACAACGAACGACCAACTCAGATGCGAACACTCTTCTTCCATCCAAATCTATTCAAAGCTTCTCTCTTTACTCCATTTTTACCTCTTCTCATTATTGTAAAGAAAGAGAGATAGAGAGACAGAAATAAGTTTTGCTCACGTAATAAAGCTTTTTGAATCCTAATAGGAAAAGAACTGCTGCTTTTACTGATACCCAGTTAGTTTGGGCAACTTAGAACAGTGAGGGTGTGCAAGTTCAAGACTGAAAGGTGCAAATTTTGATCAAAGAGATGACAGTCAAGATTAATAGAAACTGCACAACAGAAATAATCAGCCAAAAATGGTACAATAGAATAATAATTATAACAGAATGGAAAAACAGATTTGAAAAATAAAGATGGTAATGATAATAATTCGACAATACATCTTTAATCTTTCAATGAGCAGTAATTGTGTTTCAATGCATGTATGTATTTTATTTCCACAACACCTTGATGTTTTAGTCTGGAAAATAGTATACTCAGATTATATAGTCCTGAAAGAACGACTTACATAAGCCCTGACATTGGGATAAGTCGTTTCTCCCTTCCAGCGCTCTTGACACACATTCTGAAGTCATTTTAGAAGAAAGATTACGAGACAAAAACACCAGATGATTTGTTGAAATTAAGCTTGACTACATTACCGTAATTACTATTATCAGTTTCCGCTTTTTATTGCTTTTTTAACTTAGTATCTGCTTAATGAAACCGTTTCATGGTTAGAGCAATATTAATATTTCTTCGAAGTCACAAGAAAAAAAGCCTAGACCAGTCAAGGTATCTAAGACAGGCCCGCAAGTCAGACCCGAAATACTTGGGAAACTATTTTCAAGAATAAGATTTTGTACTCATACAAGAATTTGTTAAAATCACTCAAATTTGAGGACATGAGGCAAACAATCGGAAAAATATTTGATCATCAGTATTGTTACATGGAATTATGCAAATAATTTTTAGGACCACACTGCTTTTCTATTTACGAAAAAACACAGGTTTTAATTTCAACTAAGCAGTAAAAAAAAATAAAAACAAACAGCATTTTAATTTTTTTTTAAATATTCCGAATATTTCAGCCCCACTTCCGGGAGCCTTACTCAACGGAAAACCTTACGAACAAAAGTCAGAATGAGACGCTGGAAAAACCAATAGACTGCAGCTAAACCAGCAAACGAAAACTCCACTTAATTTATACTTCATGAATTTGTTTATAAGCCTGTGAGATTTAGTTTAGGGGTGATGGACCTGAGTTTTGGTGAACTTTTTTTGTTTGTTCAATTAAATATAGTCTTCGGTTTTGAAAGATTCTCATTTATACACTGAATGTTGAGAGTAGAGTGAACCATGTTTCACTATAGACATTCGCTTTGGTTTTATTCTTATGTTGTAACATCAGTGCTGGAAAATTGTTTATAATGTGAGTTGTTCTGGGATATTTTTCTTTTTGTGTGTTTAGTTGTCGTTTTTTTTGTGTTATTTAAAAAAAAAAAAAATCGGTGTTTTCCGTTGAGTAAGTCCCGGACGTGTCCACGTTGAGTCTACTTCCCGGACGTGGGGCTGAATTATTCAGGGTTTTTTTTTTAATTAGTGTTGTTCTTTTTTTGTTCTCTGCTATGTTGTAATTAAAACCCTTTTTATGCTTAATTTTTGGCATTATGTAGTTCTTAGCATTAAATAATAATCTATCTTAACTGGATAAAAGTCAAATATAATTCTCTGCAAAGCCCGGTGCGGAGAGCAACTTGCATGCCAAATTTACCTTTCCTGCCTTGAATACTTGTTAACGTCGAGCTTTTCCAATTTCTATATAATCGATCATGTCTACAGAGTTTATTTTGTCAGCCACAATTTGATCTGAAAGACCGAAAAAGAGCCATTATCAACAGTTTGAAGGCGTAAAAGTAGGATTTCTTCCAGGAAGATTTTAAGCAATAAAACAATTAAAAAAACAATCATTTATTAAAATAAAAAAAATACTTAAGTTGTCGGAGTTAAATTGTATTATTTAGATGCTGGGATGTTTCCATAATTTTTTTTGTGGGAGGGGGGGGGTGGTATAGAAAAAATTTTAAATGTATTTTTGTTACATTCTTAAGTGTCGGAAAACACTTTAAAGAGGGTCAGACCCCTCAGCCCTTCTGCATACGGCATTGGTTATATTATTCAAACTTGTGAATTTCACACTAACTCTATTTTCATTTTAAAAGCACCCTTTTTGTTTTGAATTCTTTCCAGATTGAACTTCAAAAGTTGATCGGAAGCTCGCCACATTCTTCTGTAATAACCCACAACCTCTTTTTCTTTAGTTTTTTCCCTAGTTTTTTTTTAGGGAAAAATTGACTTCTTCTTTTTCTTAATTTTTTTCTTTAGTTGGCATTAAATGTGCCACATTTCTAGTCTTCTTACTTCTATGTGGAAATTTTCTTTCTCTGTCTAAATGCCCCTCCCCCTAACCAGGACAACAAATTATCGCTTATAAAACAAACATAAATGGCATCGTTTCTTGAATCCTTGAGGAAGAATCTTAAGAGCAAAACCAAAAAGTAGACTATTTTAATAACTTTAAAATTTATCTAATTATTTGAAGTTTAAGATTGAAACGCTCTTTTGGAAATTTCTTCAATTGTAAGAAATATGTTTCAGTATTACTTGAAATGAAGATCAGATAAGACAAGTAGGAACTCTGAAAATGCGTCTATTTGTCTCTATACAACAGTGAATTTCGAGCTATGATACAAATTCTAAAGCTAGTCTTTAGTCCTAATCCTAATGCTATCAAGATGGCTTTACTTCGAACTTGTCTACAACCTAATCATGACATGTCCTTTTTAAATCCAATACGACAGCCAGGCATTGAAATGAGCCATCGTGCAGAAGTGATGCCAAATCAAACGAGAAAAAAAATAAAGCAACAATACTAAAATGAATTGTTATTTATCTTAAAAGGGATTGGTAATATTTTTATTCTGTAGTGCCTTTAATTTGTTTGCTTTTACTGTACCAAGACTCCTATATTATTTTGTGTTTTCAGTAAAGCGCTAGTTTTCTATAATCCTACAAAGACAGAGATATATAATTAGTTGTTTTATTTGTACTAGTTTCATTGATATATATTAGATAGGCTGTGAAGTAATAATTTTTGTCCGTTTTAAGTTTCAACTTCGCTCTTTCATTTCCCTTGGAAAAACTTTGTTTTTTTTTATATTAATCTTTGCTCGTTTTTTATTCAAATTTATTGTGGAAACAACACTACTAAGATCTTTTTTATTTATACGGAATAATTTCTGTTCGTTTTAAGTTTTAATGTCATTCCTGAGTTTCAGTTGAAAACTTTTGGAGCTGTTTAAGGGCGCATTTAAAAGCTTATATTTATGCCTAATCACTTTTTATCAATTTGACTTTATAGCACATTCCCATAAATTGCACTTTCCGTTTTGTCACCCATTTTTTTTTTTTCAAATAAAAAAAGTTCCTTTTTCAATGAAATAACCAAAAAAAGGTGCTTTTCAAACCAAAACAAGAGCAAAAAATTAGGGGGCAAGGACGTTCCGTAATATCAAGTACTGCCATTTTAACTAGCCCGCAGGCTTCATCATAGAGTCAAATTTGATGACTCAAGTCCAAAGTGCTTTTCAATTATGATCAACACTAAATTTTCGGTGGATTCATAGGTGACAAGTTTTAAGTTTTAGTTAATTTTTTTTCGCAATGATCTTTTATTTTAAGATGAGTAGAAGATTTATAAAACTTACTAAGAGGGTCTGGAGGGGGAGTCTATGTGAGGGGTTCTTACAAACCTCCAGCTAAGTGATTTGGACCAAGATTGTTGCAATAGTACCGTCTTATCCTTCCAAACTCTTCCACTTAAGAAGTGGAACCATCAGTGCCGTTTTTAAGTGCTATATGACACCTATGGATTGTAAAATCGATAAAAAGCAAGTAGATATGAGTTATATCATTAAAATGAGTCTTCCTGGGATAATCTGAAAAATGAGTGCATCACACTTTCAAAAAGAGTTGATTATCTAAAAAGTAATGATAAGAAGGGACAAACCATGATTGAAAAAAAAAATCCAAGGAGGAATCGAACGCATGATAATCTAATTGGAAGTCCAGCGCTGTACTAAGAGAATCACGCCTCTAATAATCTAAATTAATATATTGGTTTATGTAGGACTTCAATTGCGTAGCTTATTAAGGGGTCCTGGAGGAGGAAACTGTGGGAAGTGTTCTTGCAAACCTCGAGTTAAGGATTTTGGATTATAATTATTACAATTATACTGTTTTATACTTTCTAGATTTTTCACTTAAGAAGTGGCACCAAAAGTGTTGTTTTCACTGCTATATCTCACTTACGAATTGTAAAATTGATAAGAGCACGTAGATATGAGCAAAAGTTTTCAAATGAGCCATTAAACATCACTCTAAGAAGTTCTGGCAGATACTAGCCCCAGCTTTTCCCCTTGAGACATGGCATAAAAAGTGCCATTTTTAGTACCATGTGAAACTTACAGGTGGAGGAATTTATAGGAAGAACGTAAATATGAGCAATATTTTTTTTATATGAGCTATCAAAAATCAATCTACGATGTTCTGGTTGCCCGCTAGCACCCCTCCTTGAGAAATGCCAAATTGCCCTTTGTCGTGCCATATGGAACTTGGAGATGGTGGAATTAATATAAACCACGTACATATGAGAAATTGCTTTTGAATGAGCTCTTAAGCACATCTCTATGATGTTCAAGTAACCCGCTAGGCCTGGAAAAAAAAAGAAGAAAAAAAGACCGTTTTAAAGCTTTGTAACTTTTAGTTACTATGGACTGTGATTCGCTCTTTACTAGGTTGCAGCTAATGCTTCAACCATGACAAAGAGTTCATTGCAAATTCTCCCAAGAAATTACTTCATATTGAAATCTGTGAAATCTAATAGACGGTAGAATTTGTAAAAATCTAGTAAATATAAGCAGTAGCTTATAATTGAGCCATTAAACATCTATCTACGATGGTGTGGTATTTTGGTAGTTTACGATGGTGTGGAAGCTTCCTGGGGAGCAGTCGATTTATGAACTTTGCTCAGGGGGTTGGGAGGGTGAGGGTGCGGGAAGGGTTCTTGTAAACCTACATTTAAGGGTTCTGGAACATAACTATGACAATAGTACCGGTTTTGTACTTCATAGCTTTTCCACTTATGAAGTGGCACCAAAAGTGTTGTTTTCAGTGCTATATCACACTTACTAATGGTTAAATTGAAAATAAAAGCATATGGATATGAGCAATAACTTTCAAATAAGCCATTCAACATAACTCTTATAAGTTCTGCTAGCCCAATAGCCTTAGCATTTCCACTTGAGACATGGCACAAAAAGTGCCGTGTTTAGTACTATTTGGAAATTATAGATGGTGGAATTTATAGAAAGAACGTAAGATATAAGCAATGTCTTTCATACGAGCCATAAAAAATATGTCTACGATGTTCTGGTAACCTGCTAGCGCCACCACTTGAGAAATGGCGCGAAGTGCCATTTTAGTGCCATGTGGCACTTGCAGATGGCGAAGTTTATAAAAAACCCGTAGAAATAAGAAATAGCTTTTGAATGAGTTTTTAAGCATCTCTCTATGATGTTCTGGTGACCCGCTAGGCCTGGAGAAAAAAAAGGGAGACATCAGTGCTACCGATGCAAAAAAAGCGATTTTCCTTGTTGTTCAAGGTGGGGGACTGTTATTTCCCTGTATATGGTTTTCGCCCATTCTGATTCCAATATTGTACTTTTCATTTTGATCTGACGCCATTGTGGAGGGGTTTCAGGCCTATTTTCGAAATCACCAGGAATTTCTTTTTGCAATAAACTTTTACTTTTAAGACAAACCGCAATAATAGTTAATAATAATAATAATGTATTTATAACCCACTGTACCAACAACGTGAAAAATAGTAGAGTAAAGAGAAAAGTGAAAGAAAAAATAAACACATACAGTACTTAAAGTACGATAAACAAATAAAAAGAAAATTCAGCAAAACAAACAAATGAGACCACGGTGAGGGGATAGTTTTTCATAGGCATTTACAGACAGTTTTATATGTAAATCACAATGTTTTTCACTTATATTAGGTGCATTATACTTTTTGATAATACAGCGATTACGAAATGACAACGAAGATACAACAAAAATTGGCAATACCGATATTAGCATTTCCTCAACTTAGATAGGTCATTCTTCCTAAGCAGAATGTAAATACCTGAAAGGTAAAAAATAGCATGGTCACAGAAAACAGAATACAGCGACACTAAAGCTTTGCGATTGTATTACGACCGATTTGCAACAATCTGGGAATACCCACATATAGTCTTGGTACATGCGTCCCTAACAGCTGACTGACAAAAACAAAATATATTATTACAAAGAGTTATACCAAGCCAACGTAGGCTATCAACTGAAAGTATAGAAGAATAATTACAATTCAAAGGAGAATTCATAACATTACCGTTCAAATAGATACTAGCACTTTGCAACATTTAAAATAAGTCCAATATCTAAAAAACCTTTTCTCCCATAATCCACCATTTTAGACAAAAAAAATTTGCTCCTATAACTAATAAGTAGGATGTCATCCGCGGAAGCAAAATACGATACATCAGAAAAACCCATAAAGCAAGTATCTTAGAGACCACTCTAGCAATACAAAGCTTAAAAACATAAGGGGATAACGCGCCTCCTTGGCGTACTCCGCATCGAAAATGAACATTCTTTTGGACATTAACTCCGTTTATGGACATTAACCCCGTTACCATTCGTTAATCAGTATCAGATTGCAATTTTTTCACTAGGCAGGTTTTTTTTTTAAACGCGTTTTTTAACTTTTAGTTACTATGGGCTGTGGTTCGCTCTTTACTAGGTTGCAGCTACCGCTGCAACAATGATACCAAACAGTCGAGAAAATTGCAGAATGTACGATCCGAGCAAACCGATTTCTGAGCCACAATGATAAATGACGGGCGACAGAATGCATTGGAATTGTATAATTTAGGCTATATATTTGCACATTAAGGGGGTGGGGGTAAGGTTAGATTGAATTAGGTTTTTAACCCTTTCTGAGATTTATTTTACCCCCCCCCCTTTAATGTGCAAATATTTAGCCCAAATTTTTAAATTATACAAACTGAAGTATTATATTTTCATCATGTTATGGCATTTTTCATTATGGTTAACCTAACTTGGTAAATGCACTTCTTGAGTGTGTTTGGTATAATACATAAGTACCAGTAATTTTTCTTTCAAGAGGTCATATACTAATGCTACCAATTTTCTGTGATTTTTTAAGCTAATTGCCGATGGTGGAATTTATAGGAAGGACGTAGAAAGGGGCGTAATCTGATATGGGGCAGGGGGAGGCAACTGCCCCCTCAAGACACAAGTTTTTTCCCCAGACCTCATTTGCCCCCCAGCTGAAATTTAGTTTCTGCAAAATAATCTTGTCAAAACTAAGATAAGCCTTCATAATTCAAGCACCCAGAGAAACAGGTCAATTTTCCTTAGTATATCTTTGCCTCTATGGTAAAATATGGCTCATTTTCCCCCTTTCACTATTATTTTTACTTTAATTGGGAAAGTTGTATCCACCGTTGCCCCCCCCCCCCGCCCTCAGGATTTTGTCGAAATTACGCCACTGGACGTAGATATGAGCAATATCTTTTATATGAGCTATTAAAAATCTGTATAGATACATGTGATACCGATACGCCCAATAACAATACGCTCACACCTTCAAGAGGGGGGAGGGGACCTTCAAGGGGGGGGGGGGCTAGTTGCCCTCTAATCTTTTTAGTCACTGTTGGAGTTCCACCGGTAAGCCACACTGCCCCCAGTAATGGTGTGGTAAGGTGCGGGTGTCACCACTTATTGGTTTTAGCACAACTTGTGGTATAGCCCCATTTTTGCACCAATAAGTGGTGACACCCGCACCTTACCACACCAATAGTCACTTAAAAAGGACACTAGCAAATTTAATTTCCGTTCAAATGAGCTATTATACATCTCTCTATGATGTTCCGGTCACCTAGCCCTTCTAGAAAAAAGAAAAAAAGAAAAAAAAAGGGGAGACATCATTGCAACAACAAGGAAAAAGGAAACACTTTACATTTTGATCAGACGCCATTTTCGAAGGGTTCCAGGCTTTTTTCAAAATCATCATAAATTTCTTCTCGAAATAAGCTTTTACTATTAGGACGAACCAAAATAAGTTATTCATCAATCAGAGTCAGATGGCAGTTTTTTCCCAAACATGATTTTTGACTTTTGATTCTGACCGTGTTAAAGACTTTATAGTAATTTCTCCCACGGCAATAATGAGACTTTGCTACGGGGGCGGGGAGGGGGAGTATACGGGAGGGGTCCCTTGTAAATCTCAAGTTAAGGGTTTTGGACCATAATTATTACAATGGTACCGTTTTATACTTCGAAGCTTTTCAACTTAAGAAGTGGCACAAAAGGTGCCGTTTTTGTGCTATTTGGAACTTACGAATGGCAAAACTGATCAAAAAGAGCCATTATCAACAGTTTGAAGGCGTAAAAGTAGGATTTCTTCCATGAAGATTTTAAGCAATAAAACACTTAAAAAAACAATCCTTTATTAAAATAAAAAAATTACTTAAGATGTAGGACTTAAAATGTATTAGTTAGATGCAGGGCTGTTTCCAGAATTTTTTTTGTGGGAGGGGGGGGGGGGTGGTATAGAAAAATTTTTAAATGTATTTTTTTTAAATTCTTAATATTCGGAAAAAACTTTCAATAGGGTCAGATCCCTCAGCCCTTCTGTAAACGGCATTGGTTATATTATTAAAACTTGTGAATTTCACACTAACTCTATTTTTATTTTGAAAGCACACTTTTTGTTTTGATTCTTTCCAGATTGAACTTCAAAAGTTCATCCGAAGCTCGCCATATTCTCCTGTGATAAACCACAACCTTTTTTTCTTTAGTTTTTTTCCTAGGTTTTTTTTTTTTTTAGGGAAAAAATTGACTTCTTCTTTTTCTCAATTTTTTTTTTAGTAGGCATCAAATGTGCCACATTTCTAGTCTTCTTACTTCTATGTGGAAATTTTCTTTCTCTGTCTAAATGCCCCTCCCCCTAACCAGGACAACAAATTATCGCTTATAAAACAAACATAAATGGCATCGTTTCTTGAATACTTGAGGAAGAATCTTAAGAGCAAAACCAAAAAGTAGACTATTTTAATAATTTTAAAATGTATCTAATTATTTGAAGTTTAAGATTGAAACGCTCTTTTGGAAATTTCTTCAATTGTAAGAAATATGTTTCAGTATTACTTGAAATGAAGATCAGATAAGACAAGTAGGAACTCTGAAAATGCGTCTATTTGTCTCTATACAACAGTGAATTTCGAGCTATGATACAAATTCTAAAGCTAGTCTTTAGTCCTAATCCTAATGCTATCAAGATGGCTTTACTTCGAACTTGTCTACAACCTAATCATGACATGTCCTTTTTAAAACCAATACGACAGCCAGGCATTGAAATGAGCCATCGTGTAGAAGTGATGCCAAATCAAACGAGAAAAAAAATAAAGCAACAATACTAAAATGAATTGTTATTTATCTTAAAAGGAATTGGTAATATTTTTATTCTGTAGTGCCTTTAATTTGTTTGCTTTTACTGTACCAAGACTCATATGTTATTTTGTGTTTTCAGTAAAGCGCTAGTTTTCTATAATCCTAGAAACACAGAGATATATAATTAGTTGTTTTATTTGTACTAGTTTGATTTATATATATTAGATAGGCTGTGAAGCAATAATTTTTGTCCGTTTTAAGTTTCAACTTCGCTATTTACTTCACTTGTAAAAACTTTGTTTTTTTTTAGATTAATCTTTTCTCGTTTTTGATTCAAATTTATTGTAGAAACAACGCTACTAAGATCTTTTTTATTTATACGAAATAAGATCTTTTCGTTTTAAGTTTGTACGTCATTCCTTAGTTTTAGTTTAAAACTTATGAAGCTGTTTAAGGCGCATTTAAAAAATTATATTTATTCCAATTCAATTTTTATAAATGTGAATTCATACCACATTCCAATAAAGTGCACTTTTCGTTTTGTCACCCATTTTTTTTTTTCAAATGAAAAAATTGCCTTTTTAAATGAAATAACCAAAAAAAGGTGTTTTTCAAAAACTAGACAGGAGAAAAAAATAAGGGGACAAGGACGTCTCTTCCCCTCAATTACCGCATTTAGAACTAGCACACAGGCTTCATCGCAGAGTGAAGTTTGAAGGTTTAATTCAAAACTGCTGATCATTCAAGATTAATTTTTGGTAGATTTATAGTTGAAAAGTTTTTAGTTTTATTTAATTTGTTTTCGCAATAATCTTTTATTTTAAGATGAGAAGAATAATTATAAAACTTACTAAGAGGGTCTGGAGGGGGAGTATATGTGAGGGGTTCTTACAAACCTCCAGTTAAGGGATTTGGAACATGATTGATGGAATAGTACCGTCTTATCCTTCCAAACTCTTCCACTTAAGAAGTGGAACCAAAAGTGCCGTTTTTAAGTGCTATATGGCACCTATGGATGGTAAAATCGATAAACAGCACGTAGATATGAGTAATAGCATTAAATTGAGTCTTCCTGGGATAATTTGAAAAATGAGTGCATCATATTTGCAAAAATAATGGATTATCTAAAAAGTAAAGATAAGAAAGGGACAAACCATGATTGAAAAAAAATCCAAGGAGGAGTCGAACGCATGATAATCTAATTGGAAGTCCAGTGCTGTACTAACAGAACCACGCCTCTAATAATCTAAATTAATATATTGGTTTATGTAGGACTTCAATTGCGTAGCTTATTAAGGGGTCCTGGAGGAGGAAACTGTGGGAAGTGTTCTTGCAAACCTCGAGTTAAGGATTTTGGATTATAATTATTACAATTATACTGTTTTATACTTTCTAGATTTTTCATTTAAGAAGTGGCACCAAAAGTGTTGTTTTCAGTGCTATATCTCACTTACGAATTGTAAAATTGATAAAAGCACGTAGATATGAGCAAAAGTTTTCAAATGAGCCATTAAACATCACTCTAAGAAGTTCTGGTAGATACTAGCCCCAGCTTTTCCACTTGAGACATGGCACAAAAAGTGCCATTTTTAGTACCATGTGAAACTTACAGGTGGAGGAATTTATAGGAAGAACGTAAATATGAGCAATATTTTTTTTATATGAGCTATCAAAAATCAATCTACGATGTTCTGGTTGCCCGCTAGCACCCCTCCTTGAGAAATGCCAAATTGCCCTTTGTCGTGCCATATGGAACTTGGAGATGGTGGAATTAATATAAACCACGTACATATGAGAAATTGCTTTTGAATGAGCTCTTAAGCACATCTCTATGATGTTCAAGTAACCCGCTAGGCCTGAAAAAAAAAAGAAGAAAAAAAGACCGTTTTAAAGCTTTGTAACTTTTAGTCACTATGGACTGTGGTTCGCTCTTTACTAGGTTGCAGCTAATGCTTCAACCATGACAAAGAGTTCATTGCAAATTCTCCCAAGAAATTACTTCATATTGAAATCTGTGAAATCTAATATACGGTAGAATTTGTAAAAAATCTAGTAAATATAAGCAGTAGCTTATAATTGAGCCATTAAACATCTATCTACGATGGTGTGGTAGTTTGGTATTTTACGATGGTGTGTACGCTTACTGGTGAGCTGGATATTTATGAAACTTGCTAAGGGGGGTGGGTGGGGGAGGGTGCGGGAAGGGTTCTTGTAAACCTCCAGTTAAGGGTTCTGGAACATAACCATCACAATAGTAACGGTTTTGTACTTCAGAGCTTTTCCACTTATGAAGTGGCACCAAAAGTGTTGTTTTCAGTGCTATATCACACTTACTAATGGTTAAATTGAAAATAAAAGCATATGGATATGAGCAATAACTTTCAAATAAGCCATTCAACATAACCCTTATAAGTTCTGCTAGCCCAATAGCCTTAGCATTTCCACTTGAGACATGGCACAAAAAGTGCCGTGTTTATTACTATTCGGAAATTGTAGATGGTGGAATTTATATAAAGAAAGTAGATATGAGCAATGTCTTTAATACGAGCCAAAAAAAATCTGTCTACGATGTTCTGGTAGCCTGCTAGCGCCACCACTTGAGAAATGGCACGAAGTGCCATTTTAGTGCCAAGTGGCACTTGGAGATGGCGAAGTTTATAAAAAACACGTAGATATAAGACATGGCTTTTGAATGAGTTTTTAAGCATCTCTCTATGATGTTCTGGTGACCCACTAGGCCTGGAGAAAAAAAAGGGAGACATCAGTGCTACCGATGCAAAAAAAGCGATTTTCCTTGTTGTTCAAGGTGGGGGACTGTTATTTCCCTGTATATGGTTTTCGCCCATTCTGATTCCAATATTGTACTTTTCATTTTGATCTGACGCCATTGTGGAGGGGTTTCAGGCCTATTTTCGAAATCACCAGGAATTTCTTTTTGCAATAAACTTTTACTTTTAAGACAAACCGCAATAATAGTTAATAATAATAATAATGTATTTATAACCCACTGTACCAACAACGTGAAAAATAGTAAATAAAGAGAAAAGTGAAAGAAAAAATAAACACATACAGTACTTAAAGTACGATAAACAAATAAAAAGAAAATTCAGCAAAACAAACAAATGAGACCATGGTGAGGGGATAGTTTTTCATAGGCATTTGCACAGTTTTATATGTAAATCACAAAGTTTTTCGCTTATATCAGGTGCATTATACTTTTTGATAATACAGCGATTACGAAATGACAACGAAGATACAACAAAAATTGGCAATACCGATATTAGCATTTCCTCAACTTAGATAGGTCATTCTTCCTAAGCAGAATGTAAATACCTGAAAGGTAAAAAATAGCATGGTCACAGAAAACAGAATACAGCGACACTAAAGCTTTGCGATTGTATTACGACCGATTTGCAACAATCTGGGAATACCCACATATAGTCTTGGTACATGCGTCCCTAACAGCTGACTGACAAAAACAAAATATATTATTACAAAGAGTTATACCAAGCCAACGTAGGCTATCAACTGGAAGTATAGAAGAATAATTATAATTCAAAGGAGAATTCATAACATTACCGTTCAAATAGATACTCGCACTTTTCAACATTTAAATCAAGTCCAATATCTAAGAAATTTTTTCTTACAATATCCATCATTTTAGACATAGATAATTTACTCCTACTAATAAGCAGGATGTAATTCACGTAAGTAATATAGGATACATCAGAAAAAACAATAAAGCAAGCATCTTAGAGACCACTCTAGCAATACAAAGCTTAAAAACATAAGGGGATAACGCGCCTCCTTGGCGTACTCCGCATCAAAAATGAACATTCTTTTGAACATTAGCTCCGTTCATGGACATTAGCCCCGTTACCATTCTTTAATCAGTGTCAGTTGACAATTTTTTCACTAGGCAGGTTTTTTTTTAAACACGTTTTTTAACTTTTAGTTACTATGGGCTGTGGTTCGCTCTTTACTAGGTTGCAGCTACCGCTGCAACCATGATACCAAACCGTCGAGAAAATTGCAGAATGTATGATCCGAGCAAACCGATTTCTGAGCCACAAGGATAAATGACGGGCGACAGAATGCATTGGACTTGTATAATTTAGGCTATATATTTGCACATTAGGGGGGTGGGGGTAAGGTTAGATTGAATTAGGTATTTAACCCTTTCTGAGATTTATTTTACCCCCCCCCCTTTAATGTGCAAATATTTAGCCCAAATTTTTAAATTATACAAATTAAAGTATTATATTTTCATCATGTTATGGCATTTTTCATTATGGTTAACCTAACTTGGTAAATGCACTTCTTGAGTGTGTTTGGTATAATACATAAGTACCAGTAATTTTTCTTTCAAGAGGTCATATACTAATGCTACCAATTTTCTGTGATTTTTTAAGCTAATTGCCGATGGTGGAATTTATAGGAAGGACGTAGAAAGGGGCGTAATCTGATATGGGGCAGGGGGAGGCAACTACCCCCTCAAGACACAAGTTTTTTCCCCAGACCTCATTTGCTCCCCAGCTGAAATTTAGTTTCTGCAAAATAATCTTGTCAAAACTAAGATAAGCCTTCATAATTCAAGCACCCAGAGAAACAGGTCAATTTTCCTTAGTATATCTTTGCCTCTATGGTAACATATGGCTCATTTTCCCCCTTTCACTCTTATTTTTACTTGAATTGGGAAAGTTGGATCCAACGTTGCCCCCCCCCCGCCCTCAGGATTTTGACGAAATTACGCCACTGGACGTAGATATGAGCAATATCTTTTATATGAGCTATTAAAAATCTGTCTAGATACATGTGATACCGATACGCCCAATAACAATACGCTCACACCTTCAAGAGGGGGAGGGGACCTTCAAGGGGGGGGGGGGCTAGTTGCCCTCTAATCTTTTTAGTCACTGTTGGAGTTCCACCGGTAAGCCACACTGCCCCCAGTAATGGTGTGGTAAGGTACGGGTGTCACCACTTATTGGTTGTAGCACCACTTGTGGTATAGCCCCATTTTTGCACAAATAAGTGGTGACACCCGCACCTTACCACACCAATAGTCACTTAAAAAGGACACTAGCAAATTTAATTTCCGTTCAAATGAGCTATTATACATCTCTCTTTGATGTTCTGTTCACCTAGCCCTGCTAGAAAAAAGAAAAAAATAAAAAAAAAGGGGAGACATCAGTGCAACAACAAGGAAAAAGGAAACACTTTACATTTTGATCAGACGCCATTTTCGAAGGGTTCCAGGCTTTTTTCAAAATCATCATAAATTTCTTCTCGCAATAAGCTTTTACTATTAGGACGAACCAAAATAAGTTATCATTCCTCAATCAGAGTCAGATGGCAGTTTTTTTCCCAAACATGATTTTTGACTTTTGATTCTGACCGTGTTAAAGACTTTATAGTAAATTCTCCCAAGGGACTAATGAGACTTTGCTACGGGGGCTGGGAGGGGGAGTATACGGGAGGGGTCCCTTGTAAATCTCAAGTTAAGGGTTTTGGAACATAATTATTACAATGGTACCGTTTTATACTTCGAAGCTTTTCAACTTAAGAAGTGGCACAAAAGGTGCCGTTTTTGTGCTATTTGGAACTTACGAATGGCAAAACTGATCAAAAAGAGCCATTATCAACAGCTTGAAGGCGTAAAAGTAGGATTTCTTCCAGGAAGATTTTAAGCAATAAAACACTTAAAAAAAAAATCATTTATTAAAATAAAAAAATTACTTATGTTGTCGCACTTAAATTTTATTATTTAGATGCTGGGCTGTTGCCATAATTTTTTGTGTGGGAGGGGGGGGATGGTATAGAAAAATTTTTAAATTTATTTTTGTTACATTCTTAATAGTCGGAAAACACTTTCAAGAGGGTCAGACCCCTCAGCCCTTCTGCATACGGCATTGGTTATATTATTCAAACTTGTGAATTTCACACTAACTCTATTTTTATTTTGAAAGCACCCTTTTTGTTTTGATTCTTTCCAGATTGAACTTCAAAAGTTCATCCGAAGCTCGCCATATTCTCCTGTGATAAACCACAACCTTTTTTTCTTTAGTTTTTTTCCTAGTTTTTTTTTAGGGAAAAAATTGACTTCTTCTTTTTCTCAATTTTTTTCTTTAGTAGGCATCAAATGTGCCACATTTCTAGTCTTCTTACTTCTATGTGGAAATTTTCTTTCTCTGTCTAAATGCCCCTCCCCCTAACCAGGACAACAAATTATCGCTTATAAAACAAACATAAATGGCATCGTTTCTTGAATCCTTGAGGAAGAATCTTAAGAGCAAAACCAAAAAGTAGACTATTTTAATAACTTTAAAATGTATCTAATTATTTGAAGTTTAAGATTGAAACGCTCTTTTGGAAATTTCTTCAATTGTAAGAAATATGTTTCAGTATTACTTGAAATGAAGATCAGATAAGACATAGTAGGAACTCTGAAAATGCATCTATTTGTCTCTATACAACAGTGAATTTCAAGCTATTGTACGCATAATAATACGTCTATAGTCCTAATCCTAATGTCATCAAGTTGTATTTGCTTCTTACGTGTCTAAAAAGTAATTACGATTTGTCCTTTTTAAATCAGAAACAACAGACAGAAACTGAACTGAGCCATCGTGCAAAAGTGATACAAAATTAAACGAGAAAAAAATAATAAAGCAACAATCCTAAAATGATTTGTTATTTATCTTAAAAGGGATTGGTAATATTTTTATTCTGTAGTGCCTTTAATTTGTTTGCTTTTAATGTACCAAGACTCCTATGTTATTTTGTGTTTTCAGTAAAGCGCTAGTTTTCTATAATCCTAGAAACACAGAGATATATAATTAGTTGTTTTATTTGTACTAGTTTGATTGATATATATTAGATAGTCTGTGAAGCAATAATTTTTGTCCGTTTTAAGTTTAAACTTCGCTCTTTACTTCCCTTGGAAAAACTTTGTTTTTTTTTAGATTAATCTTTGATCGTTTTTGATTCAAATTTATTGTGGAAACAACACTACTAAGATCTTTTTTATTTATACTGAATAAGTTCTGTTCGTTTTAAGTTTTAATGTCATTCCTTAGTTTTAGTTGAAAACTTAGGGAGCTGTTTAAGGCGCATTTAAAAGCTTATATTTATGCCAATTCAATTTTTATAAATGTTACTTCATACCAAATTCCAATAAAGTGCAATTATCTTTTTGTAACCCATTTTTTTTTTTCAAATTAAAAAATTTACTTTTTAAATTAAAAAACAAAAAAAATGTTTTTTTAAAAACATAGGCAGGAGAAAAAAATAAGGGGGCAAGGACGTCCCTTCACCGCAATTACCACAATTAGAACTAGCACACAGGCTTCGTCACAGAGTGAAGTTTGAAGGTTTAACTCAAAACTGCTGATCATTCAAGATTAATTTTTGGTAGATTTATAGTTGAAAAGTTTTTAGTTTTAGTTAATTTGTTTTCGCAATAATCTTCTACTTTGAAGATGAGTAGAAGATTTATAAAACTTACTAAGAGGGTCTGGGGACCTTCAAGGGGGGGGGGGGGTCTAGTTGCCCTCTAATCTTTTTGGTCACTGTTGGAGTTCCACCGGTAAGCCACAATGCCCCCAGTATTGGTGTGGTAAGGTACGGGTGTCACCACTTATTGGTTGTATCACCACTTGTGGTATAGCCCCATTTTTGCACCAATAAGTGGTGACACCCGCACCTTACCACACCAATAGTCACTTAAAAAGGACACTAGCAAATTTAATTTCCGTTCAAATGAGCTATTATACATCTCTCTTTGATGTTCATGTCACCTAGCCCTGCTAGAAAAAAGAAAAAAAGAAAAAAAAAAGGGGAGACATCAGTGCAACAACAAGGAAAAAGGAAACACTTTTCATTTTGATCAGACGCCATTTTCGAAGGGTTCCAGGCTTTTCAAAATCATCATAAATTTCTTCTCGCAATAAGCTTTTACTATTAAGACGAACCAAAATAAGTTATCATTCCTCAATCAGAGTCAGATGGCAGTTTTTTCCAAAACATTATTTTTGACTTTTGATTCTGACCGTTTTAAAGACTTTATATTAAATTCTCCCACGGGACTAATGAGACTTTGCTATGGGGGGTGGGTGGGGGAGTATACGGGAGGGGTCCCTTGTAAATCTCAAGTTAAGGGTTTTGGACCATAATTATTACATTGGTACCGTTTTATACTTTGAA